>NC_056731.1:1746286659-1746336996 GCF_019279795.1 Protopterus annectens
CTGTAAGGGTGGCATATATCTATGTAGGTCGAGGTGTGGCATAGAAAAACAGCATGCAGTGCTGATATATGTCATGTGCTGGTTAAACGCTGTGACTAATTTGTCAGATCTGCTGTGTTACAGCCAGTGAGGCCTGCTAAAGCTACATGGGCCGAGGACACCACTTGCATTCTGCACAACACTGTGCAATATAATCACATAACTGTACATCCTGCCAACTGTCGATAAGTGATATCCCACCATGAAAGGTGGACTGTACACGCGCCTATATGTACATCTATGTACAGCAATGGATGTGTACATGTATGCGTATAGATATGTATATATATATATATATATATATATATATATATATATATACATATATATATATATATATATATATATATATATATATATATATATATATATATATACATATATATATATATATATATATATATATATATGTATATATATATATATATATATATATATATATATATATATATATATATATATATATATATATATATATATATATACTGCAGTGGTGGTGCTGCGGTAGTGTTGTAGCGTTGTCCCCTCACAGTTAGACGTTGCCAGTTTGATTCTTAGTTAGAGCGTCTTCTGTGTGGTGACATGCATGAATGGGCATTCCTTCATTGAAGGTTGTGCGTTAGGCCCGGCAAGCCAGCATGCAAAAATCTACTGCCAATCATTAGCGGACCGGAGTTCCGCTGTGGCGACCCATAACCGAAAAGCCGAAGACACAAATATATATATATATATATATATATATATATATATATATATATATATATATATATATATATATACACACATATAGTGAGAGAGAGACATGGGGCCATATGTACTGCAAGAGGTGTGTGGTGACCAAGGCATGGACTGTAGACAAGTGTTGATACTGCAGTGCCATTCCTCCTGTCCAAAACACTGTACCCATTAACTACCACATAGGTAGAGATCTACCCAACAATCAAGGTGTGATAAGGGAACATGGGACACAGGTGGACAGTAGCCACCTCTTTGATAAAGACAGTGCCACACTAGACCTGCAATCTGTCTGTGTGGTATGTGTCATGACAACAGGTGTGTCATCTAGGGAAATATAGGTCAGTGTTCCCCTCTACTCATCACAATGCCCTGTGTGGTATGTACCTCACATGACAACTACAGCAGGTGGAAAGGCCACAGACATACCTCACAAAGGGTAATACTGGCCGCAAACAGATGCTCTATGCAGACTGACTCACAAAACCACATCTAGACTGTATTGCATACCGGCCACACAGAGGTGACCTCTGCCGGACATACAGAGGTATGTCACACCCATAGCTGGGTGACAACCACCATGGCAACATATCACAATCCCACCGGGATACACGCTCTAGGGCCCTAAACCTCATCAGCTCACTAAACAGCATATGCTGGAGGGATAGGTTCCTATCTCAGAGATATGCCATACACTGGAATAGACCACCTAGCAATAGCAAACAAGGCTCCTCATTAGCAGTTGTCATAAATACCCCTGATGACTGTTTGGGAGACTGGTAATACACCCCAGGAACCCCCTCTGTGGTTCTGGTTGGCAGGGGCAAGTGAAATCAAAGTACATGTGTGTCAAAAGCCAGGGTAGCATATGGCTAGGCTGCTGTAGGCCCTAAGGCCAATAGCATATTACCTACCTATGACACTATGCACTCACACATGTACTCAATGCAATACCTGCGATGTGAGGTTGAATAAGTGTAAAGCTGAATGTGTGCAAGGTCTGTAAAGGTGTGATAGGTTAGTGTGAAGTTGCATCTGACACGGTAATGTCTATCATAGCTGTGACGCCAGCAAAAGATGTGTATTGTACTGTTAGGCAGACATAGTAGTATGGCATACGATGTGACGTAGTTCCTTGTTGATGACCGTGGTGTCTCATTGTATGCTAAAGCAATACATGTATGCTTAGTGAGTAGTACTGCTGGTGAATCCAACTCCCATATGAACTGTAGTACTACCTGAAGCTGTAGGCCTAAACAGCACAGTATGGTGTGTGTTCACATTGCTTGTAAACACTGTCTAGTGTGTTTCCTGTAGTCTGCACAGAGGACAAAACTCAGGCATAAGGGTTTGTAAGTAGTGGCACACAGTACTGTATGGTACACAGGTAATTCTCATCTGTGTTGGTATACAGTGGTGCATTGTATGTTTGTTTGATGTGTGTGTAATTATGCCTGTACCATGGCTGCAATCATATGTGTGTTACAGGGTATACGTGTGTATCCAGCAACATATATACTCTGTTACAGCAGTATGCCACCTATAGTAACAACTGTACACATATGTTAGGCAGGGCTATGGTATCAATAACTAGGGTGGTTGACTGGTACTACTGTAACTGTACTTTACATTCATTGCAATGGATGACATCTCTGTTCGTGCATTGGCATGATATATACCCCTGTGTCGAGGTTGTGCATTGTGTCACAAACAGTGTGCTCAGCCAGATGGCCCACCAACGCAACCCATCGTACACAGCAGTGGAGGAAGATGAGATTTTGCAAAGCCTGGTGCAGCAGTACACAATGCTGTTTTCCCGAAGCAGCCATCACCAGCAGGAGCGGACTGCACTGTGGCAGGATCTTGTTCATCGGGTAAATGACATAGGCATGCATAACCAGACATATGTGCAGGTAAGCCATCACTGCAGTGATTTAATTAGATATGTTAAACGGAGTGCGTCTGATATCCAAAGACAACAGCTTGCCACAGGTGGTGGGGTGGCCATTCATCCCCTCCTTACCAGAGTGGAGGAGCTGCTCCTAAGCATGGTGGCTCCTGGACAACAGCAGCAACAACCTCTGACATGTGTTGTCATGCAGGCCAGAGCCACCCAGCATGTTCACATGGAGCGATAAGGTAACATGCCCTATCTGTAGACTACAGTTAACTGTATTGTTAGATTATGTCTACGTGAGATGTGTACTGTGTGTTTAGCAGTTGTGCTGCCTAGTGTTGTGCAATACTGATATTTGGAATATTATCTCTACACCTGTGACTGTTGACTGTTGTTCTACTGTAGTTTAGCATACCCACTGTAGCAATGCCACAGTTGTGGCCACTGACGAACTCTCTCATATTCTCGTAGGTCCCTCTGGTGTGACAGCAGGGCAGATTATCCATGCTGGTGAGTGTGGTATAACTGCAATGTTGGTAATGAAATGTGCATGTCATAGGTGAGGTGTAGGCCATGTACACATAACACACCTACATAATGCATGCCATGCATGTTTGCTGTAAGACATTGCACAGCTCAGTAATGTCAGTAGCTGCCCCAATGACATGCAATACACAGAGCATCAGACACAGTTGTGGCAACACCGTACTGCACATTGGATAGGCATAGTTGCTACAGCTGTACACAACATAACAAGTGTATCATACGCAGTACACAAAAACATGCTACATATGGCATTACCACACACCTGCTGTAAGGTCACACTTCAGTATCCCACATGTCATCCACACACACATGATGTACCTCAGGGGTAGAGGCCTATCATGGGGCTGTTTAACACTCTTCAACACATAACACAGTCATGTTAGGCAATGCTCCCTATTGGGCACCTCACACACCCATGTACAAAGTGGCTGTGTAATTGTGAACATAGCCACGGCACTGCAGTTCAGGTACAGCATGCTAGGCGGTGGTCTGTCACACATTAGTAGCCGTGAGTCACCACAAGATGCATGATGATGATGGCACATGGTACTGCACCCCATCCAGTTAGTGACCACAGTACTACACAGGTTCATAGGTTCATAGCAGTCATTGCTTTGCACCTCAGTGTTGTGTGTGTGCAAACATATGCACCTATACACAATATGCATAGCATGTTGTGTGTGTGCTTACATATGCCAGTATACAAAATATGACCAGCAGTCGCCATCTGTACAAAGTGTCACATATATGTCCTGGAATGCTATTGGATGTATAGGTCACATGACACACATTGGGTATGTGTGGTGTTTAATGTTGCAGTCATGTAGCATGCCATGTCATGGCTGACACCGACATGTCTGCAATATGTCCCACACTCACCATAACCACTGTACAATGGCCATGTTGAGCATTGGGATTCCTTCACGTCTACATGCACCACTCATCCCGTGTGTGTACATAGCATGCATGTTCTACACCTGTGCCCACTATTATCTGCTATGGTCACAGACACTGTAATCACACATGGCAATCTATGTGTCACACAGATAACACATGCAGCCATGGTATGTATACCTGTGAGTGATGGTGCACAGGACATTGCAGAGCTGATAATACATGCACAGCAATGTTATGTCCATGTACACATTGTGTTCCAGGGTGTAGCCAATCACTGAACAACTACACACATGCATCAAAGCCATGTATAATGTCATTAAAGAGGGCCGTCTACACTTGCACTGCATGGTCTTGAGTAACACATATTCTGCATGCTGACACGTGTGAGGTGACTGTTTGCCTTTGTCATAATGTCACCCACCTTCACCCACTATTGAGTATGTGTTGGATTGCTGGTGTGTGTGTGTATGTGCTGTAGTGAGGAGTGTATTTGTGTGCATGTGTGCATGTGTGCATGTGTTCATGTGTGCATGTGTGCATGTGTTCATGTGTGCATGTGTGCATGTATGCATGTGTGCATGTTTTCATGTGTGCATGTGTGCATGTGTTCATGTGTGCATGTGTGCTAACATCATGTACAGATTGTAAAATGTGTTTCCTGTCTTCCTCTCACAGGTGCTGAGTTTGGGGTGGCTGAAAGCAGCAGGGAACCTGAAGTCACTGCCACTAATAGTGGAGATGATGAGACATGTATTCTGGCACAGGAAGGTTTGACAGGGTCTGTCGTTGGTCCACCAATCGACAGTACACAGCATTCAACCCCATCTATGCGCACACTCATACTGCCAATATATCCCTCATCACCAATGGCCTTAGCCAAGGGACAGCATACAGTTGGCATTGACCAGGAGAGTGTGGTACCCATGGCACTTGCATCCCCTCACAGCCGGATTCCTGGAACGGTACCACATAGGCGGATGTCCAGGGGTTCTCGGGGGAGCACCACTGGTCGTATTGCCCCTGGCAGACGTGCCCCCAGAGGTATTTCAACCTCCAGTATGTTCCGGGCTGTAATGCAGGCACAGGCACGTATGGAACTGTACACCAGACAGGAACTAAGAGTGCAGAGGGCCCATTATACCACTATCAATGACAGCATCCATGACCTTGCCGGTGCCATCCGGAATTACACCGAGGTCATTGATAGACATTGGGGGAGACATTAGATGCCCTCCACAATGTGTCTTCTATGAGCCAGGACCATGTGGGATGGTTGAGACGTCGACGCGAATGCATGCCAGCAACAGCAACAGCTGGCAGTCATCGCAGGCGGCACAAAGATCCCAGCCGCTCCCGTAGTGGCAGTACCAGACCATCCTAGTAGACCACGTGCACGTGGCTCTGGCCAGTCCCAGCAGGGACATGGGTCCAGTCATCATACCTCTGCCTCTGATGATAGTATCCAGTCAGGGTTGTTACCCGATACTGCCCATAGCACCCCTGCCAGGCACAGATACCGTGTCCGGCAAAGGAGACAGTGATCTGTACAGCCTAGCAGGTACAGTCTGTGGCTGTCCCACAACCTCCCGTATATGGCAGCCACATGGTGGAGTTGTGTGCATGCAGAAACACACACACATTAACCAAACAACTAGGGCTCACACATACACACACACACATTACATCATCATTGGCCCATGCTGTACTGTTGTCCCTCACACACACACACACACACACACACACACACACACACACACACACACACACACACACACACACACACATACACACACAAACACACACACACAGACATGTCGATTGGATGGGTCAATGTCGGGCTCTGGCAAACCAACAGCACACCCTGTGCATATGATGACACCTGTGCCACCTCCTGTCATCTGTAACATTGATGGAGGAACAGGCTAACATGGTTCTGATGCACAGGGTGACATTATAGCAGAGTAGCAATATTAGCAAGTTGTCAACAGGAAAGTGTAATGATATCCTTGTAGGTATATCTGAGCAGGCATTATGTATCACAGGATAACACCAGTGTTAGGTCTGAGTATGTATTGTCCATCCATGTGCCACTTGGCTGAAGTGTACAGTGTTGCCAGCATGTGTTAGTGAGTGGACAGTATGTGTGTGGTGTGTGCATTACAGATTAGCAGGTGTACATCTGTGAACATGGTGGGTGCGCACTGTCTGTATGTACGTGCATAGTGGACACATGGGACTTGTGACATACCCTGTTGTACACATTGTTAACATCTCATAGTGTCTTTCGATGGCCAGTATGCATTCTACTACAGATATGTACTAACATGGGTACACATGTGTGTATGACATGGGTTGACACTATGCTGTGGGTGATACTGTTAATACCTGTCAATGATTTGCAGTCTGGTAGTATACATAACCTCAACAGCATGACTATAACCAATCATTAGATGATGTCCTGACAAATGACACATAGTTGTAGGGAACTCAGTAACAGTTGGATCCTTCTGGTACTATACTATAACAGTAACCAGTGGTATTGACCGCCACCCGTTCCTGGGACCACACCTGTTTGGCATATAGCCCTCTTAGGTACATGCAAACACACTAGGGATATGTCCATCCACATCTGGAAATGCATGCATTGGCCTACAATGCATTCCCTGGATGGGACGCATATCCTACACAAGGGTATCATACAGACAGATACCTGTTGTCCAATACATGCTGTATAGCAGTAAGCCGACTATGGCATAGTCATCCACATTTACTATACATACTATCCCGACAGTACTACATAGGTGGTAGCCCTCAACATGTATGTTGGGTACCAATGTGTAGATACAGCCACGTGGTATGTCATCTGTCCCTTGGTATCCACATATCCATAGGTATTGTGGAATCCCTCGGTGTGTCACATAAGACATTAGGGGCCAGAATGCATATCCACAGGGCTATTGTACACCTATAATGACTGTCCATTATTGCCAGTCGTTGTTGTGTATGAACATGTCTGACATATACCCCAGGCATGTACCCTCACTCACAGTACTCTATAGTAACTGTCATGGGTGTGTGTGGCACAGATGACCTTGGACACAGATCACTACAGTGGCTGGGCTTGTCACATACATACATATGTGACCTATGATCTGAGAAGCAGCGGCACAATCTGTCAAAGGAAACAAATGTATTCATGTAGTATGCAGGCTTCACACCTATGTACTGATTGAGGTCACATGTGCACATATTTATTTGCCACACAGATACCTGATGTGTGCAATGCACATACTGTTTTAATCATGACATGTCATACCATAGTAAAAGCAAAACCCACACTGCATTGACCAACTGTGTCACACACACGCACACTCAGCAATTGTAGGATTTAAACCCTACCTAACTATGTTATGATACCACAGAGATATGCATTAATACGGCACGCTATATATTTGCTGGGTGGTTTTTCTTCTCCTGCTATATTTGTAGGATGCTGATATCATCAGACTGTCCAAAGAGGAATGTACCTCTTTTAATATGTTTTCCCAGTCTCCAAAAAGGGCACTCCTTTCAAAGGAAATCACACAAATACACACACACATTGTCAGCAGGATTCAAACCCCTACCTACCTATGTTATGATACTAGAGAGATACGCATTAACACGGCACGCTATATGCTTTGCTGGGTGGTTTCTCTTCTCCTGCTATATTTGTAGGATGCTGACATCATCAGACTTTCCAAAGAGGAATGTACCTCTTTTAATGTGTTTTCCCAGTCTCCAAAAAGGGCACTCCTCTCACAGGAAATCACACACCCCCACCCAGCGTTTGCAGGATTCAAACCCCTACATAACTATGTTATGATACTAGAGAGTTACGCATTAACACATCATTCTATATACTTTGCTGGGTGGTTTCACTTCTCCTGCTATATTTGTAGGATGCTGACATCATCAGACTTTCCAAAGAGGAATGTACCTCTTTTAATGTGTTTTCCCAGTCTCCAAAAAGGGCATTCCTCTCACAGGAAATCACACAAATACACACACACACACTGTCAGCAGGATTCAAACCCCTACCTAACTATGTTATGATACTAGAGAGATACGCATTAACATGGCGTGCTACCTGCTTTACTGGGTGGTTGCGGTTCTCCTGCTATATTTGTAGGATGCTGTCATCATCAGACTTTCCAAAGAGGAATGTACCTCTTTTAATGTGTTTTCCCAGTCTCCAGAAAGGGAACTCCTCTCATAGGAAATCACACACATACACCCAAACACACACTGTCAGCGTTTGCAGGATTCAAACCCCTACCTAACTACATTATGATACTAGAGAAATACGCATTAATACAGCACGCTATATGCTTTACTGGGTGGTTTCTATTCTCCTGCTATATTTGTAGGATGCTGACATCATCAAAATGGACATGGTAATGTGTGTACACTTTGTTTTATGCAATCCCAGGAATGAGCCATGTGGGTCAGCAGGTGTCAACAGCTTGAACAGGACCCCATAATTCTTACCTTGTGTGATCTATCTGTGGATACATTAACATTCCTTCATATGTCAACACATATTTATGTACAGATTGTTGGTTTTGTGGATACGACATGTGTCTGGGATGTTGATAAAGGGCTATTCAAAGTCTATGTGGGACATGTGTAGCTCTGTTCAGTGATGTATGTCCTGGGTGTCTACCTTGCAAACAGTCTAGCATGTTTGGGAACCATGATCTGCACATGAACATACCACAGTTGGTAGGGTTGTGTGTTTGTCAGCTTCCAATAGCTCTGTTTATAACTTCAACCATGATGGACTCCATGGCCTTGCAGATCAGACTTCATAGGCTTACTGGACTATACTTCCCATGGTGTGTTGTGCACCAACTCTTGTGGGGAGTGCCACATGTTGCTGTAACACATTCAACGGTTCCAGATCCCGTGGAGAGGGTGAGGCTCAACAGACTGTTCAGGTGCAGGGTCTGTTGTTCTGTAGTTCATGCATGACACATATTGGGAAACAATGTAATTCAATTGCTGCCATGCTTTTGGCTTTGGGGGGAGATGTTCAGCCATTCTACATGTGATATCTCCTGGTATGATGACTGGGACTATCGTCAGTGGGAGGTGGGTATATCTATATGGGCCTGTCTGACAGGATGTTGGCATTGTCAGTCAGGTACAGTTGGCCCTGACTCAGGACATATATGAGTGTACATTGCTATTTATGACATAGCTGAAGGAGGTGTCATGATTCAGTCTGGAATCCTTCTCAGCTACTCTTTACAAAACACCAACAAACCTGAGCACTAATCCCTGTTATACTCTTTTACACACTTAACGACCTACTGATCCTTTGTGATCAGGCCACGGAGTATGTCATCATAATATCCTGGCATGTCCAGGGGTTGGTTTCGTGTGTACTCTCCAGTCCAGCTAGTGAATATCGTGGTTTTGGCACAATGTCACATCTGCCTCATGTACACAGACAACCCTCTCCTCCTCCCAACAAACTCAGATATATGTGAGAGATGCAACAATATTGACATACAGGAGGCTGAGCTCTCTCGACCCATGACTGGCATAGTCTATCAGGTGGTGAAGGTAACCACACACACCACATATCAGTCTCACATAAACCTATAGCGACAGCAATCAAACCACATTATCACACATAAACATACTCGGAGGCTCTACATAAACTCTGCCTAAGCAGCAGAGACCTCCAAAGCAGACACACAAACAACTGCTACCCCACTACAATACCCACATATCACATAGTTCGCAATGTCAGTGTGCCACACAGTCACTGCCCTTCGGGCTAAACAACACACCAAATACACTTGTAATAGGTGACACTTATTGTCAGACACACTGAAGTCCCACTCACCAGGCCAAACAAGGGAATAGTCACTTTGAGCTGTCTCTTGGGTGCCAGGATCTGCAACATAACACATGCACTCAGGTCACTCCAAAGCAAGTACAGGACTGGCTCCATCATTGTCCATGCTAGTGCATACACCCTCAGATGTTCCTCCCTGGACCACATGACATGATACATAGAGGAACTCTCTGATCATGTAGCCCAGGCCAGTATGACCCTGACCTTGTCTAGCATCTTACACTCACCAAGTATGATGTCACAGTATACCAACAAACTGATCACGTTTAACAGTTGGCTAACATATTGGTGTCATTCACAGGAGATACAGTATCTGTCAGCCTGGGGTGACATGCTCGACATGCCACGTAGCTTCCATATGGACAGCTTGCACCTGTTAGCCTTGGACTTTCGAATGCTGGCTAAGGCACTTGCTACCACCATACTGCCTTTTTTAAGCGGGGCTCAAAAGACAAATCCACCTCCATAGACATTACAGAGTACATGACACTGAGGGTAATGCTGCTCAATGCCAGATGTGTTACCCTCAAATTGCGCCCACACAGGAATCTCCTCAGTATGGACAACAGCGATACCTGTGCACTAAAAGACACCTGGTTCAGGCTCTCAAATGCACACCAGCACTACCAGGTTATATTTCATACCATGCTTTCTGACCACAAAACTCGAAATGGCCAACACAAACAGGGGGAGTATCCATATACATCACAGATACACATACCTCCGGGTTGGTAGCACTGCACAAAGCATCACAGACCATACATATGCACCTAACATTGTGCAAATCTGCCTTTTGGTTTGTTGCCTGCTACAGACCACCCTCCCAAACTCAGGAACCACACTCGGCTTTCCTGGGAACACTGGACAATATGAAGGTCTCCCCAAACACCATTATATTGGGTGACTTCAAATACCCACACATTGACTGGGGATAGTACTCAGGCCCCAACATCCTCGCCGAACAGTTGCTACTATTTGTAAACTCATATGCTATGGCACAACCGGTCACCACATCTACAAGAGGGGACAACATATTGGACATGATCATCACCAACATGGGGACTCTATGTTCCACACCTGAGATATACCCCTCATTGGTAAGGTCAGAACATACATTTATCTCACTGGACATCCATATCCCGTTCCCACACCCATCTTGGGTAATCTTGGTGAACTTCTCAAAAGCAAACGTCACACTTCTCCAAACCAAGGTGGTATCCTTCAGAGACCCTGGGACAGTGGTAAGTATGGCTCAGACTGCTGAATCCTTTACATACACATTCTATGGACACCTAGTGGACTGCATGGATCGTGCTATCCCAAATAACAACTGGACTCACTCCTCCAATGGCAGGGGACCTGTCTGGTAGACACCGGCCATTAATAAGCTATACAATGAAAGGAGGATGCTACTACATGATAGAGCACAATCCCAGACAGGGAAGGCATCTGTGATCTGTACTAGCAGACAGCTACAATCACTCGTGTATTTATGTCAGGCCCGCTTCGAACGGACAATTGCACCAGACACGCAGGACACTCACAAGGCCTTCTTCAGTTAATTCAGGTACCTGGGTGGACACTCACTGATATGCTGTGAGTTACTGCATACTGAGTAAACATACCCTGAACTCACAGATATTGCCAACATCCTGGCAAACAGGTTCAGTGCAGATGTCCCCCCCATCCCCCCTAAGGAGCTACTGTCCATCCCAACAGAGAGTAACCTCCCTGACATCACAAATAAACAGGTGAGTGCTGCCCTCTCCACAGCGGATAACACAGCATCAATGGGACCAGATGGTGTCCCAGCCTGCGTCTTACACAGGCTTCATGACAGACGTAACCCTCACATTACGTTACATCACTGTTCAATATCAGAGTTACTGCAGGAATTGTACCCATGGAATGGCGTACAGCGATAGTGGTCCCACTCCACAGAGTTGCTGCCACAACGGACCACAAACAATATTGGCCTATAAGGCTAACTAGCCTGTTCTGCAAAGCTATGGAGCGTATTGTAATGGGACTCATGCACATAGACATCGGGAACCTACAGACACTGGGTCCTACACATTTCAGCATTGTTGTGGGCAGATCTTGCCTCTTGGACCTGTTCATATTCTTTAAACAGTTACCAGTTCCATCGGTGTAGGGACGGTTGTCCACACAGCCTGCCTGGACCTTGCACAACTCTTCAACACAATACCCCACTCGGCCATTATGCATAGGCTCACCGACGTCGATATCGACACATATCTCACACGATGGATTGCTACCTGGATCAGGGATAGCACCCACATGCTCAGTATTGCAGGTGCCATGTCTGACTATACACCAGTTACACATGGCATCACACAAGGCTCAGTCCTGGGACCTCTCTTGTTCATTATATATTTGTGTGACGTACAGGCTAACACAGGAGGGATATGGCTGACCATGTTCGCAGATGACTGCAAACTGGTTGCCATAATCAACTCTCCAGCTGGCACATGCATACTCAAACAGGGTCTCACAGAGATAGGATGACTGGTGCCTGAGCCATGGCCTACAGCTAAATGCCATTAGTTGCATAGTCATACTCTTTGGGAATAACAACATGCCCACACATTACCACATAGGTAGTAATCCATTACATACGGTAGTAGTTGTTAGGGGTTTGGGGACACGACTTGTTCGTACTCTCACCTTTGACAATTACGTTGCCAAAGTGGTTAGACAGAACGTCTATATAGCCCACCTTATCCCATATGGTTTCACATGTTGATCAAGTGAGGTCATTGTGCCCCTATACTCATCACGACTATGCTTGGTTACAATGCCACATTTGGGATGTACCTTACCCGACACCTGCAGCAACTGTAATGGCCACAAATGTTCCTTAACAAGCAGATGTAGGGACTCACATGGATGCCCTGCACAGTTCAGATACAGTAACTCCAGCTCTACTCAGTCACTTACCACCTACTCGGATGTGTTGTGTGCCTGTAGTTTAAGGAAATATCTGACCCAGATTTAATGGACATGCTCCACCTCAGGATATCCGACTCCCTTGGAGCTACACACTCCAGGGACATATACCTCAGCACAGTTGTTAATAGGACATGCTAGAGGGACAGATTCTTATCCCAGAGGCTCCACTCACTCCGGATTGTAATCCCGGTTTCGCATGGGCAGAGCCACCCACTGACCACCTACAGGAGACATCTTGACAAGTGGATGGGTGATCGTATGTTTACCCATGGGATATCTTCTGGGTCTTTGCTAGACAGAGGCACAATACACTAAACATAAATGGGCTATCTTGTGTGACCTACTATTCACAGGCACAGTATTCTACTTTGACAGGGTTGCGAAAGCCAAATACACTCTGGCTAGGCTTGTACATGCCCTAGGGCAGATAGCCTAGTATCAACCTCTGAACCTATGATAATGTTCAGGATGCACAATGTTTATTGCTGATACTGTTTGCAGGTTTTATCGTCTTTGCTTTCTCACTTTCTATGAACAACTTAGGTATCTGCAGAACATATTTGATTATGACAGGGTTCCACTATATTATAGACATGTCTGTTGTCATATAACTGTGTGCACAGGGCAGATTGCTGGATAGTGAGAGGTTCCTGCGTTAACACATGCAACTGCCTGATATGTGTGGCCCACTGCTGTACTCCGACATGGCCTAAGTGTGTGAGCATGCCCAGTTCAGACTGTCAGTGTTCTGTTGCCTGACATTTGTCTCATTTGTTAAGTGTGTGAGCATGCCCAGTGTGACCTTTCAGTATGTTGCTGTCTGAGGTCCACTACATTTGTTGATGTATGTGTACATGTCCAATATTAACATTTGTACTGTGTGTGATGAAAGTCAGATTCTATTCTTACTGTGGGACTCACCTTTGTGTCATAACTCAACAGGGATTGTGCTCTGCCTGCAGGGTTTCCATGGAATACTTTGCATAGACTTATCAACATTTCTTCATACAGGCTGACCACTTGAATACTGTCATGGTTTAGTGGTTCAGTACTATGACTATAGTGCACAGTATCCTGGGTTCGAGGCCCATCACTGCTTTATGATTTTATACTGAGCAGACCAGACTGCTTAAGGGCCAGTAGAGCAAATATGAGCATGTTGGCTTTTGTTCAGCTATGCCCTACTTAGGTTCATAGGTTCATACTAGGCTATCTGCTCTAAGGCATTTACAAGCCTAGCCAGAGTGTTTGGCTTTCGCCACCCTCTGAACTGATTTTACTGTGCCCTTTTTAAGGTTAGTTTACTGTGCCTCTGTCTAGTAGTGACACCGAAGTAATCCCCAGGGTAAACCTACAATCTCCCATCCACTCGTCAAGATTCCTCTTGAAGAGAATCAGTGAGGGGCTCTGCCTAACATGGACTGGGATTCTATTCCAGAGCAAAGGGAGCCTCTCGGTTATGAATCTGTCCCTCCAGCATGTCCTATTTATTTCTGTGCTGAGGTTCAAGTCCCTCGGGCGTGTAGCTCTAAGGGATTTGGATTTTCTGAGGTGGAGCATGCTCATTAATTCCGGGTTGGACATGGCTTTATACGTCAGGCATAGATCGCCTCTAAGTAGGCAGTATGCACCCGAGTAGAGCTGGAGTTTCTTTAACCGAGCAGCATATGGCATTTGTTTGAGTCCCATGATCCTCTTTGTGAGGTACTTTTGGGGTCTTTCTAGTTGCTGCAGGTGTCGGGTAAAGTACATCCCAAATGGGGCATTGTATTCAATTATGGGCCTGATGAGGGATGAATAAAGGGGCACAATGACCTCTCTCGATCTAGATGTGAATCCTTTCATGATAAGGTGGGCTATATAGAAGGTCTTTCTAACCACTTTGGCAATGTGGTTGTCAAAGGAGAGATTACTGTCTACTTGGGTCCCCAGGTCCCCTAATTACTTCTTTCATACTTAATGGATTCCTGCCTATGTGGTAATTTGTGGGCACTTTGTTTTTGCCAAAGGGTATGACTATACACTTTTTAGCATTTAGCTTTAGGCCATGGCTCTGGCACCAGTTATCCGTCTCTATGAGACCCTTTTGGAGGATGCTTGTGTCAGCTGGAGAGTCAGTTTGCAATCATCTGGGAACTTGGTCAGCCACAGTCCTCCCGTGTTAGCCTGAACCTCCGAAAAATATATACCGAACAAGAGAGGTCCCAGGACTGAGCTTTGTGGGATGCCACTTGTAACTGGTTTAGAGTCTGACATGGCTCCAGCAGTTCTGACTAAGTGGGTTCTGTCCTTGAGCCAGTTTGCAACCCATCTTATGACATAGGGGTTTATATTTGAGCTGGAGAGCTTATCTATGATGCCCGAGTGGGGTATTGTGTCAAAGGCTTTTGCGAGGTCCAGGTAGGCTGTGTGGACTACCTTCCCCTCATCAATGGCCTTGGTGACTGTTTCAAAGAAGTTGACCAAGTTTAAAAGGCAGGATCTGCCCTTAACAAAGCCGAATTGGGTAGGATCCAGTGTCTGTAGGTCCCCAATGTCTTTGTTTATGAGTTCCATGATGATCCTCTCCATAGCTTTGCAGACCAGGCTAGTCAGGCTTATGGGGCGATAGTTTCCAGGGTCTGTAGAGGCACCACCTCTGTGGAGTGGGACCAATGTTGCTGTACACCATTCTTTGGGTACATATCCTGTAGTAAGGCTGAGATTGAACAGCAGCTTTATGTGGGGGTTTAGCTCTTCTTGGAGTTCATGTAGGACGCAGCCCAGGACACCGTCTGGTCCCACTGATGCTGTGTTTTTTGCTTTGGAGAGGGCGGCTCTCACCTGAGCATCTGAGATGTCAGGAAGGCAGCACTCTGCTGGGATAGATATTTGCTCTTTGGGGGGGAAGGGGGGGGGAGTTTGCACTGAACCTGTCTGCCAGGATTTTGGCAATGTCTGTGGGTTCAGTGTATTTTTTGTTATTTTGGACCAACTCTGAGCATATTTGGGAGTTGCCACCCAGATTCCTAACATAACTAAAGAAGGCCTTGTGATTATCTTTAGTGTCCTGTGCAATTTTTCTCTCGAAGCTGGCCTTGGATGATTTTATGAGGGATCATAGTTTTTTGCTAGTACTGATCAGAGATGCCTTCCCTTTTAGGGATTTTGCTCTATCATGTAGTAGCTTCCTCCTTCTGTTGTACAGCTTATTTATGTCTGGGGTCCACCAGGCAGGACGCCTGCCTTTGGAAGATTGGGTCTTGGTTTTGTTTGGGATAGCATGATCCATGCATTCCTGAAGGTGTCCATAGAATGCGTTTATAAAGGATTCTGCAGTTTGAGCCGTAGTTTCCACTGGCCCGGGGGCCTTGAAGGATTCCACCTTGGTTTTAAGAAGTGTGAAGTTAGCTTTTGCAAAGTTTTTCACTGTGGTTTTCTGGGCTGTGGGTGGGATCGAGATGTGGATATCCAGTGAGATTAATTTATGGTCCGATCTTATCAATGAGGGGAATACCTCTGGTATGGAGCATAGAGTCCCCATGTTGGTGATGACCAGGTCCAGTATGTTATCCCCTCTTGTGGGGTGGTGACTAGTTGTTCCATAGCATTTGAGTTTATGAATTCTAGGAACCTTTGGGCTAGGGTGTTGGGGCTTGAGTAATGCTCGCAGTCAATGTTTGGGTAGTTGAAATCACCCAATATAATGGTGTTTGGAGAGACCTTCATATACTTAGACCCAGCTTGTCCAACATTGCTCAATATTAACCAACATTGCTGGACGTTGGCCAATATTACTCAACACTGACCACAGTTGTGCTAGTTGGTGTGTGCGATTTTCTTTACATATATATAGTGGTAAATGCTGTTTAGCACTGCCTTATATTGCTTATCACATGGCAATCATGCCTCAGGTGGTGCTGCAGGGCTGGCTATGTTGGGTGTACATACTACACTCCCTATACATGTTTGAAAGCAGGTAGTGTCAACTTAGGCATCCCTTTTACTATATGTGTGAGTCAGAGAGAGGTATAATTTCCAGAGTTCCTACTGAGCCAGTGTATGTGCTATGCGTTGCCTCTTTGCCAATGCCAAAGCATACTGGACACGCCTCCTTCTGCCTACTGGGGCAAGCTCAGGTTGCTCCTCCTCCAAGTCACGCTCTGCCTGTGATGGCCTTGGCAATGGTGGGGGGCTGTTTGGCCCAGGCCTATGCTGGTCCTGCTGCAGCTGTTTTCACAGGATCATATTATGTAGCATAGCACATACCATGACAATTTGGGTACATGTAGTTGATGAGTACTGCAAGGCTCCACCAGATGTGTCCAGGCACTGGAACCGTGACTTGAGCAGCCCAAACACATGCTCGATTACATTTGGTGTTTGTGCGTGTGCCTCATTGTGGCGTTCCTGTTCAGGTGTGTGTGCATTTCTGATGGGTGTCATCAGCCACGGCTCCAGTGCATAGCCAGCATCCCCCACTAGGTGACCATGTGGGATGTCCCCATTGGCAAATGTCTGGTACAGCTGCGTCAGATGCCAGATATGGGAATCATGGTAGCTTCCAGGGCAGCCAGCACACACATTCAGTATTATGCCCTGGGAATCATACATGACCTGGCAGTTGATGGAGGGGAAGCCCTTGCGGTTGAAGTAGACCCTAACCCGCTCACCGGCTGGTGCTTTGATGCATATTGTGCATGCAGTCTATTGCACCCACTACCTCAGGGTATTCCGCTATTTGCTGGAAGAGACGCATATTGCTGGCCAATACCTCATGGGAACTGGGGAAATATACATGATCACCGACATGTGCTGACATGGCATCCAGGAACTGGTGCAGTACCCTGGATGCTGATGCCTGCGATATCCCCATCATATCACCAATTGGTCTCTGGAAGGTACCTGTTGCTAATATTCTTAGGCCAGCACATACCTTGATTTCCACTGGGATGGGTTCCCCTCTGTTGGTTCTGTCTGTGAGGCATGGCCTGCACAGCTCAACAATTTGCTGCAAGAGGTCTCTGTCCACTCTATAGCGCTCCACTATCTCCAGCTCATGTAGCCCCTAGAAGGTTATCCTGGGCCTGTATACTCTTCTCCATCTCCTCACTGTGGGTTGTCCAGCAGCATTTGCATTATCACCACCCTCAGCATGTTGCATATGTTGCCTTATAACAGCAATGGCAGCCCCTAACATTTTTTGTCTCAGTAAAGCTTTTTCAGTTTTCACTTCTATTAGCTTACTGCAGTGTTGCAGTGTCTCTTGAGATAAACATAATGGACTGTTGTTTGCAGAGTTTTAAGTGCTGGGCTGGGCTGGGCTAGTGTACTGCATGTGTAATTGCCTGATTCTGATTGTTTTCACCTGCTAGCTCTGCTAGTACTCCCTGGTAACTTTTTACTATTTGGTGTGCTTCCTTTTTCCTTTCTGTTTCCTCAGTGGGGAGCCAACACCTGGCTAAATCGCGCACAGCAGCTAACACGCGCGCACACATGCTAACATGGACTTGCTTATTCTTGTTAAAATGCACGCACACCTGCGCAAACGCACTTACAGCTGTTTACACCGCCTTACATATGCTTACTCCAGCGTACACGCGTGCACACACGCTAACACACGCGCACACTGTCTTACTCGGGTTTACTGGCATGCACACGTGCGCATGCACTCTCAGCAAGAAACTTTGATGTTGTACATGGCATACACCTTCAATTTCTTTACTTTACCTAGCCTACCTGTTGACACACCTCTTTCAATGATATGTAAATGTCAGCTGACACATGCCACTCTGCTCCAATGAGCTTCACTTCTTTCATACATAGCCCTTTGTGATGTCACCTATCTTCTACTCTGTTACTCCCCTTATCCTACTCCTACACTCCACTGACTGTGCTCATTTGCTATGTAAACTTGCGATTCACTATCCTAACCCTCATTTGCATAGGATTGCCTACTAATGCTTGGTTACAGCTCTTAGACTGAGCTTACCCCCTTAGCAACCTCTACACGGTGGCCATGATGTCTTCAGCCTGCCATTCACTTGCATTGTAAATTCATAGCAATAGAATCCACATTTGTGGATCTTAATTATTGATTTTCTGTTTTTTAGGGCGCAGCGCGTTTGCGCGGCGCTGCACTATGCTTAAACCCCGGTGATCGGGATGAAAAAAAAAAGTAATTTTATTTTTATTTTGCATCACTTCACATTGCCAATGGCCGTATTTTTGGCCATTGGCATGCTTCCTCCTGTAAATGCATTCTTTTTCTGGAGCTGTCATGGCTCCGTTTTGCTATTTGCAGAACCGTACTCAGTTGTCAACTGAGTACATTTCTGCAAATAACACTACTCCTACTCGGACAGGTTCGGGTTTCCTGGATCGCAAATTTACCTCATTTGCATGGCTTTCACCTGCAATTGAGGTAATTTGCATATCCAAGCTCTGTCCATGTAGGACTAGTTTTGAGAGCTCTGTTGCACTCCCCTACCAGCTGTTCCTGGATCGCTCGGCGGACATGTTGGCTGCATGGAGTCTTACTCTACTCTTAGACTCTGTGCAAGCCTTCGTGAATCCAGCCCAATGTGCATAAACTGCATAAATTAATTAATATAAAAATAAAAATAAAAATGCAGTATATGTAAATATGTATACAAGAGACCAAATAATATTTTATAAAGCATCTTCTTTGTCTCTGTATAATAAAAACTTTCAAAAAACACTTTAATACAATGTACTACAACAAGACAAATAAATAAAACTCTTGGTGTTACCGGGCGGTCTCCCATCAAAAAACTAACCAGGCTTGACCCTGCTTAACTTCCAAAGTCAGCCCTTTCAGGATGGTATGATCACAAGTGCACTGATTGAAAATATATTCTTAAATTAAACATTCATGTTAAAAATCCAAAATTTTTAAAACAATAATCATATAAATGTAAAAAAATAAAACTATTATTTTTTATGAAAATGTCATTATTGGGGAAATTTAAATAAACACTTCATGAATAAATTTTTACAAATGTTTGAACCATATTCAATAAAGCACTTAATATAACATTCCATACAATTCTCATAAATCAGATGCTTTTATTTTTAACACAGGCATAATAGAAGTGTCTTCATGGTTCTTCATGGATGTTCCTGGTGAAATGGTGGTGTTACATCTTAACTGCCACTCCAATTCTTTCTTTTCCAGATCCAATTCCCACAAGCTACTCCTGTTTTGCTGTTAACTTTGTCCAAAATCCCAAACTTAAAACCTCTGTACTTGTGTGCCTGTAAAGTGCTTTATTTTGATTTGTGGTTTTAATTGCATTTAAGTGCTCATAAATTCTCTTTTTAAAGGCTCTTTCTCTTTTCCCAATGTAGTAACTATCACATTGGGCACATATTCCAATCATACCTCCCAACCATGCCGAATTACTCATTTTTTACAGAGTTTTGGGTTCAAATGAAGGGGTGCCATGATTCCCGAGTGGCACCCCTTCATTTCTGATTTTTTTCTCTTGTTTTTTTAATTTTTGCGCTGTTAAAGCTGACGTTATTATGTGCGCGATGACATCAGCTCCATCAGGGCTACAAGCCTGTCGGAATTGAGCTCAAGGAACTCATGCGTTTCTGGCTGGCCTGGAAACTCAAATGTGAGTGGGAATTGTAACAAATGGCTGCTGTACGGCGTACATGGATTATTATTTAGCAACAAATGGTTGCTGTACGGGTTACATGGATTATTATTTATGCTGGGAATTGGAGGGTGTGTGTCACTATAGATCAGACCTGTGGAGTGGACTGAATGCATGTATAGAAGGCAGACTGAAGTAAGGAAACTAACAGAGAGAGAGTGTGTGTGTGTGTGTATGTGTGTGTGTGTGTGTGTGTGTGTGTGTTTTACAGAGGAAAGGCCTGGCAATTTAGTTACATTCTCTACTTGGTTAGTAAGCTAACTCTATGAATGAAGATGTCTATTTATAGGGTTTTATTGGAGTTGGATGCAACTTTATAGCAATGGAAGGATGGCAGCATTTCCCAGTCAGACTAGTACTGCCATTTATGTGTAAACAACTGCAAGAAATCGGTCAAGCATTTTGATTAAAATACAATATAACAGATATTGTAAATTACACATCTGTTCAACAGTTTGAACTCTAACTTTTTATAGCAAATAAAGTTTCTAAGGTAATAAGGTCAGTTTCTTACTTTGCTGGACATACTGAATAATTAACAGTTTAACTGATTTTTAATGGTTGACATTACTATTATTATTTTTTTAAGTGAGCAGTGATGCTTATATAATACCCTTATTCCAAGTGGCAGATATTGAATCATAGTTACAAAGTAAGGCTCAGTGGTAAAGTGGGGATTGAGCTTAATTTTATAAATTTTAATTGCTTTACCATCTCCAACTTTTAAGTTACATTATGTACAATATCTTTTCATGATTCTTCAAAGTGAGCATTCTTCTTGATGTTGTGAGTTCTAATTATATGATCAACCACTTGTTCTTGTTTGGATAAATCAAGGAAGTTTGGTGTAGAAGTCACTCTTTAATAGAGTTTGTGCAGATACATAGGTTCATAGGTTCATACTAGGCTATCTGCCCTAGGGCATTTATAAGCCTAGCCAGAGTTGTGTGGCTTTCACCACCCCTTAGGTTGAAGAATACTATACCCATTAGTTTGCCGTGCCTCTGTCTAGCAGTGATACAGAGATGATCCCCGGGGTAAACCTACGATCTCCCATCCACTGGTCAAGATTCCTCTTGAACAGAGCCAGCGAGGTGCTCTGTCTCACATGGACCGGGATTCTGTTACACAGCATAGGGAGTCTTTGGGTGATGAATCTGTCCCTCCAGCACATCCTATTTATATCCGTGTTGAGGTTTAAGTCTCTTGCTCTTGTGGCTCTGGTGGATTTGGATTTTTTGAGGTGGAGCATGTCCATTAATTCCGGGTTGGACATGGCCTTGTATGTCAGGCACAGGTCACCTCTGAGCAGACGGTATGCGACTGAATAGAGCTGGAGTTTCTTCAGTCAGGCAGCATATGGCATATTTTTGAGCCCCTTTATCCTTTTGGTGAGGAACTTTTGGGGTCTTTCCAATTGCTGCAGGTGTCGGGTAAGATACATTCCGAATGGGGCATTGTACTCAATCATTGGTCTGATAAGTGAAGAGTACAGGGGAACAATGACCTCCCTTGATCTGGATGTGAATCCCTTCATAATCAGGTGGGCAATGTAGAAGGTCCTCCTAACCACTTTAGTAATGTGAGTGTCAAAAGAAAGGTTACTGTCAACTTGGGTCCCCAGGTCCCTGATAACCTCTTCTGTGCTTAATGGATTGCCACCTATGTGGTAACTTGGGGTTACCTTGTTTTTACCAAAGGGTATGACTATACATTTTTTGGCGTTTGGCTTAAGGCCATAGCTCTGGCACCAGTTATCCGTTTCTATGAGACCTCTCTGAAGGATATCTGTGTCTGATGGATTTTCAACTGTGGCGCCCAGTTTGCAGTCATCTGCAAACTTTGTCAGCCACAATCCTCCTATGTTTGCCTGCACTTCTGAAAAGTAGATGCCGAACAAGAGGGGCCCAGGACTGAGCCCTGTGGGACACCGCCAGACCGACCGGTTTGGAGTCTGACATGGCACCAGCAACTCTAACCCTGTGGGTTCTGTCCTTGAGCCAGTTTGCAACCCATCTTGTGACATATGGGTTTACATTTAAGCTGGTGAGCTTTTCTATGATACCCAAGTGGGGTATTGTGTCAAAGCTTTTGCAAGGTCAAGGTAGGCTGTGTGAACTGCCTTACCCTCATCAATGGCCTTGGTGACTGTTTCAAAAAGGTCGACCAAGTTCAAGAGGCATGATCTGCCCTTGACAAAGCCGAATTGGGTAGGATCCAATGTCTGTAGGTCCCCTATGTCTTTATTTATGAGTTCCATTATGATCCTCTCCATAGCTTTGCAGACCAGGCTTGTTAAGCTTATGGGACGGTAATTACCAGGGTCCGTAGAAGCACCGCCTTTGTGGAGTGGGACCACAGTTGCCGTATGCCACTCTTTGTAATGATCCTGTGGTAAGGCTAAGATTAAACAGCAGCCTTATGTGTGGGTTTAGTTCCTCATTGAGTTCGTGTAGCACACAGCCGGGGACACCATCCGGTCCCATTGATGCTGTGTTTTTAGCTTTAGAGAGAGCAGCTCTCACCTGGGCATTTGAGATAATTGGGAGGCTACACTCTGCTGGGATAGATATTTCCCCTTTTCGGGGGGAGGGAGGGGAGAAATTTTCACATATCCCATAGTAATATGTGGAACTGATGCCTGGTTTCCTAAAACACATTTCTGTAATGTTTCTATGGGAATTTTTTGCTTTGAAGAATTCTTATAACTTTTACCTGTGCATACATAAATATTTTCATAAGCCTGATATAAAGGTGCTATTAGTCTTTGCATAAAACCCATGTATTTTGTAATGTCTGTAAAACTATTGGCCATTGAGTGATGCTTCATTATACATTGTCAAAATATCAGGCATGCAAAATACTGAAATACTTTTTTGTATTGCAGGGATAATATTATTCACTGATGCTTAATCAGTTGCTTTTTTACGTTAATATTTTCTGTAATCATGCATTATGATAAACAAATATTCTTTAGTTTATGAGGAACTATAAACTCTACCTTGAGGTTTGACTATGACTTTGCTGATAGCGCTCACATCACATTTAAATGTATTCTGTAGTTTTTTTTCTTATCCACACTGGAAAAATGTTCAAACTATAAATTTAAAATGCGCTCTAACTTAAGTCTAACAAGTGTGCTGTATTATACAAGGAATATAATTTAATAAAGTCAGGAAGGTGTATCAAAGAACGCATGTATGTTTCTTGTTTTGTGTGCAAGGGGCCAATGATTTGAAAACAGCCCAAAGGTAATCTTTATCCACCACTGTGCAGATGCATTTTCTTTGGATGTGGTGTGGGTTTCAATGCTGTTTCAATGAATGTGAGTTTCAAGGGCAGAGAAGTTTTAATGCCAAGTCTATTTTCATTGTGAGACAGTATTGCTGTGTTTAGCAGATATCTATTCGTGTTTGTGCATTGTGCTATAAAATGTAAAAATAAAATCCAAATAATCATTGAAGAAGTAAAGCAGTATGCACACATTAGCGTTTATGGTAAATGGGGTGAAATAGCCAGGTAATGGGACATTGGAATGGCTGCGGAAGGACTCTGGTGCCATATTTTGGTTGTCTGTTCTTCAGTTTGCATTTGAAAGTTATCCCACAATTCCATTGGAGAGGGCAGGGTTATGTAATTATGTATGCAAATTTTACATTAATCAGCATATAGATTTGTACCTATTTTTCATGGGCCTTGTCCAGATTTTTGATGATTCCAGGTTGAGAGGTATGATTCCAATGTAGGCTACCCCTGATGTGTTACAATTTCCATCCCTAAGTCTCAATCATGTCCAGTGATGTTAAGTATAACTAGTTCTGTTCTAAAATATAAGGGCAGATATTACACGTCCCACACTTTCTGGTGCCTTTATTAAGATAATTGGAACTAAATTTTGCTGGCTGTTCAAACCAAAATTTCAAATTATGGCCTATTTTGTTCACAAATAATAGCTTGTCTCCTACTATACTATATATCTCATCATAAATTCTCAACATAGCCCAATTTCTAGTAATAATGTTCCTTATGTCTTTTGAATAAGGCCCATAAGGGATGATCATGGCATTTAAATATGCATCGTTTTTTGACTGAAATTTCCTTACAAAGTTTTTGTATGGTTTTTGTGTTCCTAGCAGGGGTTTGTACCTAGTACCCCATCCTTCCTCAACTTCCACAATCACTTTTTTTAATAAATCTATAGGATATCTCCTTTCTGTGAACATTTCCAACAATTTAGCTACCTCTTCCTCAAAAAATTCAATATCTGAGCACATCCTCGCAGCTCTCACAAACTGTCCTTTAAAAATGTTCTTATTATTATGTTTCAGATGGCAACTGTAAAAATCTAAATAACTATTTGAAAATGTCTCCTTCCTGTGAATTTTAGATTCAAATTTTTGTATCACAAGGTTCTTAGATAATTCCACATCCAGGTAACTTATATTAAAGTCAGAATGTGTATAGGCGAAACTAAGAAAGGAGGGTAATTCATTAATATACTTTACAAATTTATCCCTTACTTCATTTGTTTCTTTCCATAAAATAAGCATATGTGGAAACATAATAATAAGAACATTTTTAAAGAACAGTTGGTGACAGCCATTAGGACGTGCTCAGATATTGAATTTTTTGAGGCAGAGGTAGTTAAATTGTTGGAATTGTTCCCAGAAATGACATATCCTGTAGATTTATTAAACAAAGTGATTGTGGAAGTTAAGGAGGGATGAGGTACTAGATACAACCTACTGCTAGGAATGCAAGAACCATTCAAAAACTTTGTAAGGAAATTTCAGTTGAAAAATGTTGTATATTTAAATGCTATGATCATCCCTTATGGGCCTTATTCAAAAGACATAAGGCACATTGTTACTAGAAATTGGGATATGTTCAGAATTTACAATGAGATATATAGTATAGTAGGTGACAAGCCATTATTTGTTAACAAAACAGGCCACAATTTGAAATTTTGGTTTGAGCACCCAGCGAAATTTGGTTTCGATTATCTTAATAAAGCCACCACAAAGTGTGAGATGTATAATATTTGCCCTTATAATTTAGGACAGAATCAGTTATATTTAACATCACTGGATATAATTTTGAGACTTGGGGATGGAAATTACAACACATTGGGGTAGTCTACATTGGAATATGTACCCAATGTGATAGTTACTACTTTGGGAAAACAGAAAGACACTTTAAAAAGATAATTTACAAGCACTTAAATGCAATTAAAACCAAAAAATCAAAACAATGCCCTTTACAGGCACATATTAAATAGTGACAAGTACAGAGGTTTTAAGTTTGGAATTTTGGACAAAGTGGACAAGCAAAATAGGAATGGTGTGTGATATATGTCTAAAGTTTCCAGATTATTATTTGCTCAGTGAACCAAACAATACCTCCTAAATCAGTATGCAAGCCACAGTGGAGAGTAAAAGTAATACATGTCCACTGTATTTAAAGTAAATAAATGTTATTGTGCATAGTACACATTAAGCATTTTCATCTGCTCAGTGACTACTTCAGAATAAAGCATACCTCTCAACCTCTTAGAGCAAAAAATCTGGACAAAGCTATAAATAAAAGTGGGACAAAGACCCACCCAAACATAGGGACATTTTTTTAAATATTGCTCTTACAAACTTAGAAAGTTGATAGAATAACAGGCTTTGCATTAGCATGGATTTTCTGAAGGGTATGAAGTTTGAAACTCAAATGTCTGCCATTATTTTCTTACTTCAGTCTTTAATGATTTGCCACTAATTTGCCAGAAAACCACAATTTAATGAAAAATGGACCAAAAATATGAGGCAAAAATCTGGAAATTCTGTTGAGAGGTATGGAACAAAGTCAAATGAGGTCTAAAGAACTTTTAAAACAATAGGCATCATCCATTGGTACATTCTGCAAAATAATATTTTACATAATTTCCTACACAAGGAACAACATACCAAATAAATAGTGTTAAAAAACACTCCTAAAACATTCTTAAAGTGTAAGGTGAAATGCCATTGCATTAAAATGTTCAAGATATCCATGTACAATATATAAATAAATATTGTATAAAAAATCTATATTTGACACTTGAGCAACAAATATTTGCTTCACTGGTCTTATATTACTTCCAGATTTGATCACAATTTTTTTCTAGATTATCATCTGCTCAACACAAAACCATCACTGTTTTCATTTTGTCTGACTGTTTAGTTGGTTCTTGAGGCTGACATATGGTAGCTGTTTCTCTAGGTGGTATTCAGATATATGTAAAAAAAATAAAAAGCATCTTCTGTGGATGTTCATATAAAGCTCGTTCCATCGGTTAATGGCCTTCAGATGGTTTCAGAGAATGAATGAAGCATTTTACAGCCCTTTCTCCTTGAATGAAACTCAGCCAGTGCCAGACAAAGAGGTTTGTTATGTGTGTGTGTGGGGGGTTTATTTTCATAAATGGTGATCGCGTATGGACTGAACTTACTCCTACAGTATGCTAATTCTGTTTCAGGAGTAAGAACCAGGAGTCATTATCGGCTGGAAGTTATTGACTGTGGCAATAGATCTTGGGTGTGCTACTTACAACAGTTTGGAAAGGGTACATCACTCCCCTGTTAAATTTTAACTTTGTCAACATTAGGATAATTGCTTCCTGTTCACAAATATGTGGGCTACTCTCAAGACAAATTCCCTTTGGCAATTAACTGTTTGGGACACCAAAAACTTTAAGAACAACAGACAAAAGTCCCAGTAACAGAAACACGGCTTCAGGGTCAGGATATCAATATAAACCTAGCAAGACTGAGACTTTCATAAAAAATACAGCTTTAATATACAACAGAAAAAACTGGTAAGCACTTTTGCAAATCACCATTTGTTTCATGTGGGATACTCTAGTGACTTTACAGAATGTATCTGACAGCATGCAGTAGTTATATAAACAAAGGTGGCCTCTGTTAAGGAATTATTCGTGTATTTTGTTAAACCAATTTTTGAAGCATGGACTAAAATTTGCATATTGCTGATTACTGTGCAAACATTATAATAGGACTAGTAGTTATTTTTGCTGTAGAATGGAGATAGGTGGTGAAAATAATGCACGCTACATTAGTTTTTGTACAACTCTTGCTTTTCTACCTTGTCAGAAAAAAAAGTTGCGCACCCTTTAATAATTTGGATCATAGTTTCTTACTTTGTGCCACTTTCTTTACCTTCCGATTTTATTATGTGGCAGAAGACTAGGTATTTTTACCTGCAAATATGCCTGAATAAAAAAGGTCAAAGCTCAATACTAAATCAGTTCTAAGCCAGAATAAATGTTGTTAAATTGCTCATTGTTAAGGGTAAAAAAAATATTGTCTTTACTTATTTATACAGAGATGTGAGCTGGACAAGAACAGCAGCCCTCTTTTTAGATATGACTGATGCATAGGAAAATACAAACTGAATGTGTAATAAAAAATACAGACATATGCTATTTGACTATTTTGCCTTTGTTCGTTGGCAGTTAACACCCTGCATCACATTTTGGGGGAGACCTGACAATCATATGTGCAACATATCTGTTGTCGTGCAAAGCTGCCCCTCCCAGCAGGCACCATGAGTCTTATCTGGTCTGCCATATGAAAAGACTTTGGGCCGGATTTATGAAAGCTTGCACGGAGTTGTAGAGTAGAGTAAGACATCAAACAGGCAATATGTCTACCGTGCAATTCAGGAACAGTCGACAGGGGCGTGCACGAGAGCTGATAAAGCTACTCTTGCACAGACAGCATCATAGTATGCAAATTACCTCATTTGCTGCTGAAAGCTATGCAAATGAGGTACATTTGCAATCCAGGAAACACTAACCTGTCCGTGGAAGATTAGTGTTATCTGCAGAAATGTACTCCATTGGTAACGGAGTTCCATTCTGCAAAAAGCTAAACGGAGCAATGACAGCTCCAAATAAAGGATACATACAGTTGAGGAAGCATGCCTATGGCCAAATATAAGGCCATTGGCATTTATAAATGTTTACAATTAGTAAAATCTTTTTTTTTTTCCCCGATCTCCGATGTTTAAACATAGTGCAGCACCGTGCAAACGTGCGGCGCTTTAAAAACAAGAAAATAATTTAAAAATAGGCAAAAATAGGCATTTTCACTAAAAAGCTTATCCTGCCATGCAGGTGAATGGCAGGCTGAAGACAACATGGCCACTGAATACTGGTTGCTAAGGGGGGGAAGCTCAGTGTGAGAGATGTAACCATGTATTAGAAGGCAATCCCATGCAAATGAGGATAAGGATAGTGAATCACAGTTTTCCCCAGCATGTGAGCCATGTCCCAAGAGTGTAAGTGTAGGAGTAGGTGAGTAGTAGAGTAGAATACAGGTGACATTATGAGGGGGTATGTCAGAAAGGCTGTAAGCTAATTGGAGCACAGTGTCTTGTGTTTGCCCTGAGTTGCTCAGGATTGCAAGAGGTGTGTCTACAGTTGTCCTATTTGAAAACCAGAAACCAAAGGTGCACACTGTGAAAATATCTGAAATTTCTTGCAAACATGCACATAGCATGTGCGCTCATGTGCGCGCGTGTGCACACATGTGCGCGTGTTTGAGCGGCACTGCCCCAGGCGGAAACAGAAAGGGAAAAGGAAGGAAAAGAAGAAGTAGGAAGTTAAACAAGGAGAACTAGCAGAGCTGCCAGGTGAAATATATCAGAATCAGTCAATTACACAGGCAGCAGACTAGCCCAGCCCAGCCCAGCACTTTAAACTCTGCAAACAGCATTCTCCCCTGTTTTTTCCCAAGAGCTCTGCAACACTGTAGTATACAAAGAGGGAAATCTTAAAAAACTTAAGTCAGACAAAATGTTAGTGGCTGCTCTTGCCATCATAAACCAACATGTGCAAGGTGCTAAGGGTGTTGATGTTGTGAATGCTGCTGAGCAACCCACAGTGAGGAGACGGAGAAGAGAGTACAGATCCAGGGTAACCTACCAGGGGTTACATGAGCTGGAGATAGTGGAGCACTATAGGGTGGACAGAGACCTCCTGCAGCAAATTGTTGAGCTGTGCCGGCCACGCCTCACACACAGAACCAACAGAGGGGAACACATTCCAGTGGATACCAAGGTATGTGTTGGCCTAAGAATACTAGCTACAGGTACCTTCCAGAGGCCAACTGGTGATATGATGAGATTTTCACAGGCATCAGCATCCATGGTACTGCACCAGTTCCTGGATGCCATGTCAGCACATGTCGGTGACCACGTATATTTCCCCTATTCCCATGAGGCATTGGCCAGCAATATGCATCTTTTCCACCAAATAGCAGAATACCCTGAGGTAGAGGGTGCAATAGACTGCATGCACATACACATCAAAGCACCACCCAGTGAGCAGGGTAGGGTCTACATCAACCACAAGGTCTTCCCCTCCATCAACTGCCAGGTCATGTGCGATGCCCAGGGCATAATAATGAATGCGTGTGCTGGCTGCCCTGGAAGCTATCACAATTGCCACATCTGGCATCTGACACAGCTGTACCAGAGATTTGCCAATGGGGACATCCTACATGGTCGCCTAGTGGGGGATGCTGGATACGCACTGGAGCCGTGGCTGATGACACCCATCAGAAATAAACACACACCCGTATAAGAACTCCATAATGAGGCACACACACACACACACACACACACACACACACACACACACACACACACACACACACACACACACACACACACAAACAAGAAACATAATTGAGCATTTGTTTGGGATGCTCAAGTCATGGTTCTGGTGCCTGAACACATCTGGTGGAGCCTTGCAGTACTCACCAACTGCATGTACCCAAATTGTCATGATATGTGCCATGCTACACAATATGATCCTGCGGAAACAGCTGCAGCAAGAACAGCATGGGGCAGGGCCAAACAGCCCCCCACCATTGCCAAGGCCTGCATAGGCACAGCATGACTAGGAGGAGGAACAACCTGAGCCTGCCCCAGTAGGCAGAAGGAGGCATGCCCAGTATGCCCTGGCCTTGGCAAAGAGGCAACGCATAGCGCATTCACTGACTCAGTAGGAACCCTGGAAATGACACCTCTCTCTGACTCGCACATACAGTAAAAGGGAAGCCTAACTTGACACTACCTGTTTTCAAACATGTATACGGAGTGTGCTATGTGCATCTGACATAGGCAGCCCTGCAGCACCACCTGAGACATGAATGCCCTATTTAAGCAATATAAAGCACTGCTAAGCACATTTAACAGTATTGAGCATATTTAAATATAATTGTGCATAGCTGCACACTGCGCTAACCAGCGCATCGTCAGGCAATGTTGGGTAACGTTGGGCAATGTTAGGAAAAGTCAGGCAAAGTAGGGTAAAGTCGAGCAAAGTCAGTTAAACACACTCACACCTGCTTTACTGTTTCTTAACCAGTCAGGTCTGCCCAGCAGGAAAATAAAAAGCAGTGACAGGGCTCGAACTCAGGATACTGTACACTATAGTCACAGTACTGAACCACTAAGCCATGACAGCATTTCACTGGCACAGACACAACTTAAATCACTCACACATACCAGTTGTGGGGGTCACATACCTAACAGTCACAGCAATCAGGACAATTGTAGACAAACGCAAACACAAACAAATGCTGTATCATGCCCTCTGAAGAGGCATATGGGTAACCTCCCCCCAGGCCTATGTAGACAGATAACAGCAGGCCAGGCAGTGTGATGTGGGTTGGGTAGGCTATGAAGTCACAAACTAATATGCATGTAATTGGAAGCTAAGGTCTGTAGTACAGTGGTATGCCTCAAGCCAGTACGATAGGCAACAGTACAGACTGAAATAGAGTACCTGACATGGCAGTGCAGGCCTAGCAAATGTGTATAAGTGTCAGGTGTACCCCTCATCCTATGTACACCCACAGTAACAATCAGGTGTGCCCCCCCAGGTAGAAATGTATAAATAATAGCTGCCCCTCCTGTATGTAGAAATGTTGATAAGTCTCTGCAAATTGACTCATGGAAGCCCTGCAGGCACAGCATGCTTCCGGTTGATGTACAACACAAAGGTGAACCCTGAAGTAAACACCAACTTGATTTTTCACACACATATAGTATATATGCCCATAGTGGGCATGCTCGCACACTTAACCAAATTTAACAAATTTCAGTCAGCAACATACTGAAAGGTCATACTGGGCATGCTCACACACTTAAATAAATGAAGCAAATGTCAGTCAACAATATACTGAAAGGTCATACGGGGCATGCTCACACACTTAGGCCATGTCTGAGTACAGCAGTGAGCCACACATATCTGGCAGTTGCAGTTCTTACTCCAGACACTTGCCACTATTCACCAATCCTGCCTTGCGCACACAGTGATATGAAAGCAGACCCATATAATATATTGGACCCCTGTCATAATCAAACTATGTACTACAAGTACTTAAGTTGTTCAAAGAAAGTGAAAATCCAAATAAGATCAATAAATCTATGATCAGTATCATCAAGAAACAATGAGCATTCCTAACATTATCCAAGCCATGTTCTGGCAAAAATATTGCCAAAGAGTCCATAGAGAACCAGGAAGCTTTCTTTCGCTATGTCATAAATATCAATGTAAACTCATATATGTTCTGAGTCAGTGCAAAGTGTAAATGAATACATGTACATGACTGACATTGCCAACATCTTGTCAGACAGATTCATACATATTTACCCTCCTCTCACTGACAAAAGGGCCCATTACCATACCTGGAGATTGTGAAAACCCAGAAATCACATATACAATGGTTAAACAGCTCTATCAAAACCTAAAAACACGGCGTCTATGGGATGACATGGTTTCCCTGGCTGTGTCATACGAACTCCAAAACAAACAGACTCTGCATCTCAAACAGACCCTGCACCTGTACAGTCTGTTGAGACTCTCCCTTTCTACAGGATATGAAACTGTTGAATGGGTTACAGCAACATTTGGCACACTCCACAAGTGTTGGTGCACAACAGACCATGGGAACTATTGTCTTATAAGCCTAATAAGCCTGATCTGCAAGGCCATGGAGTCCATCATTATGGAACTCATAAACAGAGCTATTGGGAGCCTACAAACACCCAACCCTACCCATTTTGGTTTGGTCAGGGGCAGATCATGGTTCCTAAACCTGCTAGACAGTTTTCAAGGCAGTCACCCAGGACATACATCAATGAAATGAGCTCCACACAGCCTACATAGACCTTGAAAAGCCCTTTTCCAACATCTCACACACATGTCGTAGCCACAAAATCAACAACCTGTGCATAAACAGGTATGTCATCTGATGGATTGCCAACCGGGGTACAGACAGATCCCACAAGGTAAGAATTGTGGTCTCCTGTAAAAGCTGGTAACAACTGCTGTCCCCCATGGCTCAGTCCTGGGATCCCTCCTGTCTGGTGTATACTTTTCAGAAATACAGTGAAACACACGAGGGCTATGTTTATCAAAGTTTGTGGATGATTGCAAAAAGGTTGTCATAATCGATGTTTGGGACAACAGAGACATCCTTAAAAAGGGTCTCAGTCAGACAGATGGCCTCAAGCTACAGTCATACAAATACCACATAGGTGCCAACACCCTAAATATGGAGGTAATAATAAGGGATCTATGGACACGTGGATAGTCATCTCTACTTCCAGAAACACATTCACAAAGTGGTTAGAAAATCATGCTATGTGTTCCCACAAATTGCTAAGGTCTTTGCATGTAGGTCAAAGGAGGTTCCCTCTACTCATCAGTCATCAGACCCATCAGTGAGTATCACGGCACACTTGCGATGAATCTGACTAGGCACCTTCAGCAGCTGGAAAGACCACTAAAGTACCTCAACAAGAGGATTACTGGCCACAAACAGTTGTCCCATGCAACAAGACTGAATTTAACTCAATCTGTACTCTGTTGCATATTTACATGAGTGCATGGATCGTGCTATCCCAAACAGAACCAAGACGTTATCCTCCAAGAAAAGGAAGCCAATCTGGTGGTCCTCTGCCATAAACAAACTGCACAACAGAAGGAAGAAACTGTTGCAAAAGAGAGTAAAACCCATGAGTGGAGGAGCTCCCTGGTCAGCCTCAGTAAGAAGCTGCGATCCCTGATAAAATCCTCCAAAGCTAGTTATGAAAACAAAATTGCCACTGATTCTAAAGACAGCCACAAAGCATTCTATAGCTATGTCAAGAATCACAATGGCAACACTCAGATCTGCTCTGAGTTATAGCACAATGGCACTAAATATACAGACCCAACTGATATTGCCAACATCCTGGCAGATAGGATCAGTGCTAACTTTACTCCCCTCTCACACATGAAAAAGCCCATCTCTATACCGGAAGAATGCAAAGTTGCTGTCATCATGGCTGCACATGTAAAAACCACTCTCCAAAGCCAGGAACACAGCATCCATGGGACCAGATAACATCCCAGGCTGCGCTCTACCTGAACTACAGAACGAAATGGCACCACCCCTAAGTACCATGTTCAATCATAGCCTCACCTCAGGCTTTGTGCCTGCTGAATGGTGCACAGTGACGTTTATCCCACTACACAAGGGGGGAGCCACCACGTACCCCAGGAACTAGTGCCCCATTAGCCTGATGAGCCTGGTCTGCAAGGCCATGGAATGTATCATCATGGAACTTATAAACAAAGACATCAGTAATCTCCAAACTCTGGACCACAACCATTTCGGATTTGTAAAAGGCAGATCATGTCTCCTAAACCTTATAGACTTCTTCGAAGCAGTCACCAAAGCTGTAGACAAGGGTAAGGTGGTTCACACAGCCTATCTAGATCTTGCCAAGGCTTTCGACACCATCCCCCACTCTGGAATAATAGATAAACTCACTAAACTAGGTATAAATCCCTATGTCACAAGATGGGTTGCAAACTGGCTCACTGACAGAACCCACACTGTGAAAGTAGCAGACTCCAAGTCCGACTTCAGATCAGTGACAAGTGGAGTACCACAGGGTTCAGTCCTGTGTCCTGTCCTGTTTGGTATCTACTTCCCTGAAGTACAGGCTAACACAGAAGGTCTTTGGCTAATGAAGTTCCCAGATAACTGCAAACTAGGAGCCATAATCGAAACTACTAATGATGTGGACATCCTACAAAAGGGCCTCAATGAGACAGATGCCTGGTGTCAAAGCCATGGCCTCAAGCTCAATGCCAAAAAGTGCACTGTCATCCTCTTTGGTAAAAACTCTGTACCCATGAACTACAACATAGGCGGTAGTATACGTAACACTGAAAGTGTGATAAGAGACCTTGGGACAGAGGTGGTCAGTAGACTCTCCTTTGATAATCACATCGCCACAGTAGTCAGGAAATCCTTCTACATGGCACACTTCATCACAAAAGGTTTCTCATGCAGAAAAAAAGAGGTCATTGTTCCCCTCTACTCATCACTCATTAGATCCATTATAGAGTACAATGCCCCTTTTGGTATGTACCTCACAAGACATCTATAACAACTGGAAAGCCCACAGAAATACCTCACAAAGAGGATTAGCAGCCTCAAATACATGCCCTACACAGACTGTCTCAAAACACTCCAGCTTTACTCTGTCGAATATCGCCTACTCAGAGGTGATCTCTGCCTAACATATAAAGCTATGTCAAACACAGAGCTGTTGGACATGCTCCACTTAAAGAAATCCCAATCTCTCCGAGCTTCACCCCCAAAACCCGGACCGAAATTCAAAAGGAGGGGGTGTATCCATTTTCATAAAGGATATCCACACCTCCAGGTTAGTGGCACAGCAGGAGGCCCCAGAGACCATCCAAGTGCAACAAACAGTGGGCAAAGCTGCTTATCAGATCGTAGCCTGCTACAGATCACCTACCTTTGTCACAGGACCCTCACTCAGCATTCCTGAGAACACTGGAAAATATAAAGGTCCTATCAAACACCATGATATTAGGAGACTTCAACTACCCAAACATTGACTGGGAGAATTACTCAAGTACAAACTCCCTTGCCCAATGCTTCCTAGAGTTTATAAACTCAAACGCCCTGGAATAGCTGGTCACTACGCCCACTAGAGGTGAAAACATACTGGACCTGATCATCACCAACATGGGGGATCAGTGTTCCACACCAGAGGTAAACCCCTCACTGGTAAGATCAGATCATAAAGTAATCACATTGGACATCCACATCCCGACCCCCCCCCCCCAGTCAAGGAAACCACTGTGAAAAAAAACTTTTCAAAAGCAAACTTCACACTTCTCAAGACCAATGTGGAAAGTTTCAAAGCCCCCTTGCTACAGGATAATGCTATCCAATCCGCAGAATCCTTTACAAGTGCATTATATGAGCATCTACAGAGATGCATGGATTGAGCCATCCCAAGTAAAACCAAGACTCACTCCAAAAAGAGGAAACCAGTCTGGTGGTCCTTGGCCATAAATAAGCTATACAACAGAAGGAGGAAACTACTACATGATAGAGCAAAATTCCAAAAAGGAAAGGCATCACTGATCATTATTAGCAAAAAAACTACGATCGCTCATAAAATCATCCAAGGTCAGTTTCTAAAGAAAAATTGCCAAGGAAACTAAAGATAATCACAAAGCCTTCTTTAGCTATATCAAACATTTAGGTGGCAACTTTCAGATATGCTTTGAGCTACTGCAAAATGGCAAAAAATACACTGAACCAACTGACATTGCCAACATCTTGGCGGACAAGTATAGTGCAAACTTCACCCCCCCCCTCACCCCCAAAAGGGCCCGTGTCCATCCCAAAAGAATGTAGAGTCCCAGACATCACGGACATGCAGGTAAAAACAGCCCTGTCCAAAGCTAAGAACATAGCATCAATGGGACTGGATGGTGTCCCAGGCTGTGTCTTACACGAGCTTCAAAAGGAACTAAACCCTCACCTAAATTCACTGTTTAGACTCAGCCTTACCACAGGCTATGTACCCAAAGAATGGCATACAGCAACAGTCATCCTGCTCCACAAAGGTGGCGCCACAACAGAACCTGGGAACTATCGCCGTATACGCCTGACCAGCCTGGTCGGCAAAGCTATGGAGTGAATTATCATAGAACTCATAAACAGAGACATTGGGAACCTCCAGACACTGGATCCTACCCAATTCAACTTTGTTAAAGGCAGATCCCGCCTCCTAAACCTAGTTGACTTCTTTGAAACAGTTACCAAGGCCATAGATGAAGGGAAGGTACTCCACACAGCCTACCTGGACCTCACTAAGGCCTTTGACACCATTCCCCACTCTGGCATCATAGACAAACTTACCAGCTTGAACATTAACCCCTATGTCATGAGATGGGTGGCCAACTGGCTCACGGATAGAACACACATGGTCAGAGTTGAGGGTGCCATGTCCGACTCTAAACCAGTCATAAGTGGCATCCCACAGGTCTCGGTCCTGGTACCCCTCCTGTTCAGTATATACTTCTCTGAGGTACAGGCAAGCATGGGAGGACTATGGCTGACCAAGTTCACAGATGACTGCAAACTGGAGGCCATAATTGACTCTCCAGCTGACACAGACATCCTCCAGAAGGGTCTTACAGAGACAGATTCCTGGTGTCAAAACCATGGCCTCAAGCTGAATGCCAAAAAATGCATAGTCATCCCCTTTAGAAAAAACAAAGTGCCCATGAATTACCACATAGTTGGTAATCCACTAGGTACAGAAAATGTAATTAGGGACCTGGGGACACAGGTAGATAGTAACCTCTCCTTTATTAATCACATTGCCAAAGTGGTTAGATATTCCTTCTATGTAGCCCACCTAATCACTAAATGGTTTACCTCTAGATCAAGAGAGGTCATTGTGCCCCTCTACTCATCACTCATTAGGCCCATAATAGAGTACAATCCCCCATTTGGTATGTACCTTAATTGGCACATGCAACAGCTGGTAAGACCACAGAAGTACCTCACCAAGAGGATCATGGGCCTCAAAGAGATGCCCTATGGAGCTTGACTAAAGAAACTCCAGCTCTACTCGGTTGCTTACTGCCTGCTCAGAGGTGATCTATGCCTGACGTATAAAGCCATGTCCAACCCGGAATTAATGGACATGCTCCACCTCAAAACAAATCTCTTACAGCCACATGCTCCAGTGAATTAAACCTCAGCAAAGCAATAAACAGGACATGCTGGAGGGATAGATTCCTGTCCCATAGACTTTCCTCGCTCTGGAATAGAATCCCAGTTGATGTTAGGCAGAGCCCCTCGCAGACTCTCCTCAAAAGGAATCTTGACAAGTGGATGGGAAATTGTAAATTTACCCCTGGGATCACTTCAGTGGCCCTGCTAGACAGAGGCCCAGGAAACTAATTTAAAAGGGGGGGTGGAAGCCAACACATTCTGGCTAGGCTTATAAATGCCCTTAGGCAGATAGCCTAGTACCTACCTATGAACATATGAACCTACACGCTCTAGGGACCAAAACCTTGTCACCACAATAAACAGAACATGCTAGAGGGAAAGATTCCTGTCCCAGAGACTTCATATACTCCGAAATAAACTACCTATCTATATCAAACAAAACCTCTCATTAGCACTCTTCAAGAAAAATCTTGATGATTGGATGGGAAATAGGAAATTCACCCTGGGGATCACTTTTGTGTCTCTGCTCAACAGTGGCACAGGAAAATAAATTTCTTGGGTGGCAAAAGCCAGGGTATCTTTTTGGCTGGGCTTGTATAGGCCCCAGGGCCGAGAGCATAGTACCTAGCTATGAACCTATGAACCTTTGAGCCTTGCCTAAAAAAGGTAATATGGGGACAGCAAGAGCCTTGGCCAGTATTCAGAAGCATAAGGGCGACAGGTGCAAACCATCTGTAGTGAAGCTACAAGGCTTGTCTATCATGTCATCACAGGCAGACAGAGACTGGATCCCCTTTGAATGACACCAGAAGCTCAGCCAATTGTTGAAGTTTATCATCTTTCTGTTATATTGTAGTATCATGTAGGTGAAGGTAAGATGCTACTCAAGGTCAGGGTCATACCAGCCAGGGCTACATGATCATAGAGCTAATATATATCTCTTGTCATGTTGTCCTCCGAGGTATGTCTCAGATCATTCACACTGACATGGTCATGGCCTATGCATACAATACACTCACAATACACCTAGTATGATAAGCCTGCTGAGGTTAGCAAATGTGAAAAAAACTTTGTGCAAACTGTCATATAGGTACCTGTTCTGGAGTGATGTAAGTGCTTGTGTTATGTGGTGGATCATAGCAACTGACAGACAACTGACAGTAACCTTCTCCTTTACCAGCCGAGTGAGTGGAACATCTGTGTGCCTGACTATGAAGTCACCTATTACTAGTGTAATGGGTATGTTGTTTTGCCTTAGGGCCTGTTATAAGGCACACTGCTTTGGTGTATTATGTGTTTTGTGGCGTGTGTGTGGAGGTGCATGTTGCTTGCTTGTCTGCTTAGGAGGACACTCTCTCTTTTTCAGATTAATATTTGTATTCTCCGAGTATGGTAATGTGTATTTATGTGTGTGTTTTGCTGGTGCTTATATTGTAGGTCTATGTGAGACAGTTGGTGTTGTGGTTGTATGACCCTACTCCTCCTGACTGCATTGTCCAGTACTGGGTTAACAGAACTTAGCCACTGGTTTGACACTGTGTGTGCCAGCATGTGGTGCATCAACCCATATATGATACGGTCATGGCCTATGCATACAATACACTCACAATACACCTAGTATGATAAGCCTGCTGAGGTTAGCAAATGTGAAAAAACCTTTGTGCAAACTGTCAGAAAGTAATGTCTGTATTGCACCCTGTAACTCCATATTGCTTGCTGAAGTGTAAAGATGTACTTAGTTTGGATTAAGAACACCGTACTTGCCAAGTGTGTGTGTGTGTGTGTGTGTGTGTGTGTGTGTGTGTGTGTGTGTGTGTGTGTGTGTGTGTGTGTGTGGGGAGAGAGCAACCTTTTTGGAGACTACTTACACCCCTTAAAAGTGGTATACTCATCTTTGTCATCTCATGATGTCACCATCCTACAAATATACCCATGGAAAGAAGACATCCCAGTAATGTGTGTAGCGCGTCGTGGAAATGTGTATTGCTGTAATATCATAATGTAGTTAGGTAGGGGTTTGACTTGTGCACTTGCCAAGTGTGTGTGTCTCCCTGGGAAAGAGCAACCTTTTTAGAGACTACTCACACACCTTAAAAGTGGTATACTCATCTTTGTCAAGTCTGATAATGTCACCATCCTACAAATATACCTGTGGAAAAATGAAATCCCACTAACGTGTATAGCATGTCATGCAAACGCATACTGCTGCATTATCATAATGTAGTAAGATAGGAGTTTGAATCTTGCACTTGTCAACTGTGAGTGCGTGTGTTTCCCTGGGGAGGAGCAACCTTTTTGGAGACAACTTACACACCTTAAAAGTTGTATACTCATAGGTTCAAAGGTTCATACTAGGCTAGCTGCCCTAGGGCATTTATAAGCTTAGCCAGAGTGTGTTTGGCTTTCGCCACCCATTTTAAATTAGTTTTGCTATGCCCTTTTTTGAGGTTAGTATACTGTGCCTCTGTCTAACAGTGACACAGAAGTGATACCCGGGGTAAACCTACGATCTTCCATCCACTCATCAAGATTCCTCTTGAAGAGAGTCAATGAGGGACTCTGCCTAACCTGGACTGGGATTTTATTCCAGAGTGAAGAGAGCCTCTGGGTTATGAATCTGTCCCTCCAACATGTCCTATTTATTTCAGTGCTGAGGTTCAAGTCTCTCGCGCATGTAGCTCAATGGGATTTGGATTTTCTGAGGTGCAGCATGTCCATTAATTCCGGGTTGGACATGGCTTTATATGTCAGGCACAGATCGCCTCTGAGCAGGCGGTATGCCACTGAGTAGAGCTGGAGTTTCTTTAACTGGGCAGCATATGGCATCTGTTTGAGCCCTTTGATCCTCTTGGTGAGGTACTTTTGGTGTCTTTCCAGTTGCTGCAGGTGTCTGGTAAGGTACATCCCAAAAGGGGCATTGTACTCAATTATGGGCCTGATGAGGGATGTGTAAAGAGGCACGATGACCTCCCCTGATCTAGATGTGAATCCCTTCATGATTAGGTGGGCTATATAAAATGTTTTTCTAACCACTTTGGCCACGTGGTTGTCAAATAAGAGATTGCTATCAACTTGGGTCCACAGGTCCCTAATTACTTCTTCTGTACTTAATGGATTACCACCTATGTGGTAATTTGTGGGCACTTTGTTTTGCCAAAGGGGATGACTATACACTTTTTGGCGTTTAGCTTGAGGCCATGGCTCTGGCACCAGTTGTCTGTTTCTATGAGGCCCTTTTGGAGGATGCCTGTGTCAGCTGGAGAGTCGATTATGGCACCCAGTTTGCAGTCATCTGCGAACTTGGTCAGCCACAATCCTTCCATGTTGGCCTGTACCTCCGAGAAATATATACTGAACAAGAGAGGTCCCAGGACTGAGCCTTGTGGGATGCCACTTGTAACTGGTTTGGAGTCTGACATGGCTCCAGAAATTCTAACCATGTGAGTTCTGTCCTTGAGCCAGTTTGCAACCCATCTAGTGACATAGGGGTTTATATTTAAGCTGGTGAGCTTATCTATAATGCCCGAGTGGGGTATTGTATCGAAGGCTTTTGCGAGGTCCAGGTAGGTTGTGTGGACCACCTTCCCCTCGTCAATGGCCTTGGTGACTGTTTCAAAGAAATTGACCAGGTTTAAGAGGCAGGATCTGCCCTTAACAAAGCCGAACTGGGTAGGATCCAGGGTCTGTAGGTCCCCAATATCTATATTTATGAGGTCCATGATGATCCTTTCCATAGCTTTGCAGACCAAGCTAGTCAGGCTTATGGGGCGATAGTTTCCAGGATCCATTGAGGCATCACCTTTGTGGAGAGGGAACACTGTTGCTGTATGCCACTCTTTGGGTACATATCCTGTAGTAAGGCTGAGAATGAACAGTAGTTTTATGTATGGGTTTAGTTCTTCTTGGAGTTCATGTAGGACGCAGTCCGGGACACTGTCTGGTCCCATTGATGCTGTGTTTTTTGCTTTGGAGAGGGCGGCTCTTACCTGAGCATCTGAGATGTCAGGGGGGCAGCACTCTGCTGGGATAGATATTTGCCATTTTGGTGGGGAGGGGGGGGTAGAAGTTTGCGCTGAACCTGTCAGCTAGGATGTTGGCAATGTCTGTGGGTTCAATGTATTTTTTTGTCATTTTGGACTAATTCTGAGCATATCTGGGAATTCCCACCCAGGTTTCTAACATAACTAAAGAAAGCCTTGTGATTATCCTTAGTGTTCTGTGCAATTTTTCTCTTAAAGCTGGCCTTAGACGATTTTATGAGTGCCCGTAGTTTTTTGCTAATACTGATCAGAGATGCCTTCCCTTTTTGGGATTTTGCTCAATCATGTAGTAGCTTCCTCATTCTATTGTATAGTTTGTTTATGGCTGGAGTCTACCAGACAGGACATCTGCCTTTGGAGGATTGGGTCTTGGTTTTATTTGGGATTGCATGATCCATGCATTCCTGAAGGTGTTCATAGAATGCGTTTATAAAGGATTCTGCGGTCTGGGCCGTATTTTCCACAGCTCGGGGGCTTTGAAGGATTCCACCTCGGTTTAGAGGAGTGTGAAATTTGCTTTAGAGAAGTTTTTCACTGTGGTTTTCTGGGCAGGGCATGGGGTCGGGATGTGAATATCTAGTGAGATTAGTATATGGTCTGATCTTACCACTGAGGGATACACTTCTGGTCTGGAGCATAGAGTCCCCATGTTGGTGATGATCAGGTCCAGTATGTTTTCTCCTCTTGTGGGAGTGTTAACAAGTTGTTCCATAGCATTTGAGTTTATAAATTCTAGGAACCTTTGGGCTAGGGTGTTGGAGCTAGAGTAATGCTCCCAGTCTATGTTTGGGTAGTTGAAGTCACCCAATATAATGGTGTTTGGAGAGACCTTCATATTTTCCAGTGTTCTCACGAAGGCCGAGTGAGGTTCCTGGGTTTGGGAGGGTGGTCTGTAGCAGGCTATAAACTGGAAGGCAGTTTTACCCACTGTTAGTTGCACATGGATAGTCTCTGATGCTTTGTGCTGTGCCACCAACCTGGAGGTGTGGGTATCTTTGACGAATATTGATACTCACCCTCCTTTTGTGTGTTCAGTCCAAGTGTTCGGGCCGAAAAGCATGGTATGAGGTATAACCTGGTAGTGCTGGGTTGCTCTCGGGAGACTTGAACCAGGTTTCTGTTACTGCACAGATATCGATGTTCTCCATGCTAAGGAGAGTTTCGAGTGCATGCATCTTGAGGTTTAGACTTCTGGCGTTGAGTAGCATTACTCTTAGTTTCTTATCCCTTGTGATACCTATGGAGGTGGGTTTGTCTTTTGAGCCTTGCCTAAAAAAGGCTCTATGGGGGAAGCAAGAGCCTTTGCCAATATCCGAAAGCCCAGGGGTGACAGGTCCCTAGCAAAGCATTGTGGCTTGTCGAGCATGTCATCCCAGGCTGACAGGCATTGGATCCCCTTTGAATGACACCAATACTTAAGCCAATTGTTGAAATTGATCATCTTGTCTTCATACTGTGGCATCATTCTTGGTGAGGGTAAGATGCTACTCAAGGTCAGGGTCATACCAGCCTGGGCTACATGCTCAGAGAGCTCCTCTATGTCTCTTTTCATGTAGTCCAGGGAGGTACGTCTCAGGTCATTCACACCAGCATGGACAATGACCGAGTCATATTTGTACTTGCCTTGGAGTGACCTGAGTGCTTGTGTTATGTGGTGGATCCTAGCGCCCGACAGGCAGCTCATCATGACCTTTTCCTTGTTCAGCCTGATGAGCAGGACGTCAGTGTGCCTGACGATAGAGTCACCTATTACAAGTGTATCAGGTGTGTTGTTTAGCCTTAAGGGCTGTGACTGTTCGGCACACTGGCTTTGTAAGCTATGTGTTGCACGTGTTTTGTTTTGGGGTAGCGGTTGCTTGAATGTCTGCTTTGGAGGTCTCTGCTGCTTAGGCAGATTTTTATTTAGAGCCTCCGAGTATGTTTTTGTGTGTTTATGTGTTTGGTTTGCTGTCGTGGTAGGTCTATGTGAGACTGGAATTATAGTGAGTGTGGTTTCCTTCTCCTCCTGACTGGTTACGCCAGTACTGAGTTGAGAGAGCTTAGCCTCCAGTTTGGCTATATGGTTGCATTTCTCACATGTGTTGGAATTTGTTGGGAGGAGGAGAGGGTGTGTACATGAGGCAGTTGTAACATTGCCTCAAGATTCCCAGATTCACCAGCTGGACCGGAGAGGAGATTGACAACTGACCTTTGGACATGCTAGAATAGTATTGGGAATTCCTTTATAATTGAAAAAAAGGGCCAATGGGGAACAAGGTACTCAAGGGGAGTTTGTGAGGGTGTAGTGCTTTTAATTTTTTAGTGCTGACTTATATAATTGCTTTAGTGAGCAAGTGCCAGGTAACTTAAATGCAATGTGTTACAGGTAACTTAAATGCAAAAACGACAAACAGTAACTTTCTTTCAAGTGAAACAAGGAAATAAGTACAGTAAGCAATGCATATATCACTAGGGATCCACAGAAGCGCTGAAAAGCCACGTTTTAGGTGGAATTAGTGTTTCAGGGAAATAACAAGCAAACAAACAACAAGCATACAAACAAAGCTAGATTCAGCAGGCCTGGATCTAGTCTATGCTACAGCAAACAAGGTGTACCAATTTCAGTAAGAAACAGTTCAAATATGCAGGCACTATAAGCCTTTAACCAGAAATTCCCAGCTCAGAAGGGCAGAGTCCAGCCTCTCCTCCCACAAGAGTGCAGACCACGAACCTTCTTAATGTAAAATAATTGGCCTGAAGCCCAAGTGCTTAAACCAGAACTAATACACTTTTAGAATAACAGACACTGAGCCCTCAATCAGCAGTTCCCAACTTAGAAGGATGTAAGCTACCTGTCCTGCCACCACAGTGCAGGCCACAAACCTTCCTAATGTAAAACAACTGGTCTGAAGCCCAAATGCTTAATTCAAAAGACTTAGAATGATAGCTACATTTTAATCAAGTTACTAACAATCAGTAATAAATACAACTGAATACTTTAAAGAATGCCTGGATTAGTGCTTAAGTTATACAAACAAAGCTAGATTCAGCAGGCCTGGATCTAGTCTATGCTACAGCAAACAAGGTGTACCAATTTCAGTAAGAAGCAGTTCAAATATGCAGGCACTATAAGCCTTTAACCAGAAATTCCTAGCTCAGAAGGGCAGAGTCCAGCCTCTCCTCCCACAAGAGTGCAGACCACGAACCCTCTTAATGTAAAATAACTGGCCTGAAGCCCAAGTGCTTAAACCGGAATTAATACACTTTTAGAATAACAGATACTGAGCCCTCAATCAGCAATTTCCAACTTAGAAGGATGTAAGCTACCTGTTCTGCCACTACAGTGCAGACCACAAACCTTCTTAATGTAAAACAACTGGTTTGAAGCCTAAGTGCTTAAACTAAAAGGCTTAGAATGAGTTACACCAAGCAGTAGTAAATACAATTGAGTACTATTAAGATGATGCAAAAGCAAAATAAAGTAGGAAGAAACACAAATACAGAAAAAGCAGATAAAATGTTTTTTTTTTTTTTTTTTTTTTTTGAGTGAGTAAATGAGATGGGCTCAGGAGTTACAGGACAGAAACAAGTGCAAATGCAGGCCTTCAAATCAGAAATTTGAGAGAGATGGAAGACTGCCCAAATGGCCAATAACTACAAATTCTGGGCCAGAACCACTCCTTATGTGGTAGACAGGTTACCCAATGCTTACTACTCCCACTGATAAGCTAGAAGGCTTCCCTCCAACACAGAAAGGCTTGGGGGGCTCAGAAGCTTACAAACAGTCCTGGATACAGCAGATCTGTATCTGGAACACTAATTACAGGAAAGGTAGGAAACAGGCTTACAATTTTTTTTTTCCCAGAAAAGTAGCAAAAACAGTAGTAAAAACAATTCACATGCAGTGCAAGCTGGCACACTTGAGTATGTAGCAATATTAGTCCACACACAGTTTGAAAAAATGTAATTAAATTAAAAAGGACTAAAAGCAAGTGCAGAAAGGGTTTATTAGGTAGAATGTGGTAAAGAGATGGGACTGGGGGAGTGTCCTAGATCAAATCTACAGTGGGGCGGGCACTGCAAAAGCCACCAAATTTAAACTACAACCAAGAACAGGGAGGGGGAGGTTGGGGAAGACAGTTTCAACAGAGATGTGAGGAATCACAGTGCAAATTATAAAACCAGAAAAATATATACTGATCTCTGTATATAAAGGAATTTCAAAGCAGTCTAACAACTTTCAGTGAGCTCAGATGGCTAACTGCAGAGATTCAGAGACACACACAATATTTACCGAATCCAAGACACACAATATTTACTCACTCAAATCTTAAATAAGTGCAGAAAATATCTTAAATCAGTTTATGTCCAGTTGATATATGCAGACAAGTCTCAGTAGCCAGCAACTCAATTTAAAATGATTACTAGAAATGTAACCAACACAGATTTTAAAGCTAGCAGAAACCCCCAAGCTAATTAACACTAAAAGGAATTTCAAAGCAGTCTAACAACTTTCAGTGAGCTCAGATGGCTAACTGCAGAGATTCAGAGACACACAATATTTACTGACTCCAAGACACACAATATTTACTCACTCAAATCTTAAATAAGTGCAGAAAATATACTTAAATCAGCTTATGTCCAGTTGATATATGCAGACAAGTCTCAGAAGCCAGCAACTCGATTTAAAATGATTACTAGAAATGTAACCAACACAGATTTTAATGCTAGCAGAAAGCCCCAAGCTAATTAACACTAACAAAGGAATTTCAAAGCAGTCTAACAACTTTCAGTGAGCTCAGATGGCTAACTGCAGAGATTCAGAGACACACACAATATTTACTGAATCCAAGACACACAATATTTACTCACTCAAATCTTAAATAAGTGCAGAAAATATACTTAAAGAAGCTTATGTCCAGTTGATATATGCAGACAAGTCTCAGTAGCCAGCAACTCGATTTAAAATGGTCATCTTTGTCAAGTCTGATGATGTCACCATCCTACAAATATACCTGTGGAAAGGTGAAATCCCAGTAATGTGTATAGCGTGTCGTGTAAATGTGTATTGCTGTAGTATTATAATGTAATTAGGTAGGGGTTTGAATCTTGCACTTGCCAAGTGTGTGTGTGTGCCTCCCTAGGGAGGAACAACCTTTTTGGAGAATACTCACACCCCTTAAAAGTGGAATACTCATCTTTGACAAGTCTGATGATGTCACCATCCTACAAATATACCTGTAAAAAGGTGCAATTCCAGTAATGTGTATAGCGCATTGTGTAAATGCATACTTTTTAGTATCATAATGTAGTTAGGTAAGGGTTTGAATGCTGCACTTACCAACTGTGTGTGTCTCCCTGGAGAAGAGCAACATTTTTTGGAGAATACTCACACCACTTAAAAGTGGTATACTCATCTTTGACAAGTCTGATGATGTCACCATCCTACAAATATACCCGTGGAAAAATGAAATCCCAGTAATGTGTATAGCATATCGTGTAAATGCATACTGCTGTAATATCATAATGTAGTTAGGTAGAGATATGAATCCTGCACTTGCCACCTGTTTGTGTATGTCTCCCTGGGAGGAGTAACCTTTTTTGAGAATATACTCACACCCCTTAAAAGTGGTATACTCATCTTTGACAAGTCTGATGATGTCACCATCCTACAAATATACCTGCAGAGAAATGAAATCCAAGTAATGTGTATAGCGCATTGTGTAAATGCATACTGCTGTAGTATCATAATGTAGTTAGGAAGGAGTTTGAAACTTGCTGACTGTGTGTGTGTGCTCCAGGTGTGTGACACCATTGGTCAATGTGGAGTGGGTTTTGATTTTTCTAGTGTATGACATATCACAATGACAACTGTATGTGCATTACACATGTAAGGTAGCTGTGGGGCAAATCCATATACATACATGTGATCTCAATTATTTCATAGGTGGGTACTCTGCTTTCTCCATGAATGCATCTGTTATCTTTGCCATAGCTGCTGGTGCTTTCCAGACCTTAGGTCACTTCTGTATGCTTGTGACAAGCTTAGCCACTGCAGTGATCCCTGGGCCACTCTTCTGTTTCACATCCACTCATCACATTTTCTATTGAAGAGTGTGAGTGAGGGTTTATGCTTGAGGTATATTTAAAACCTGTTCCAAAGCAAGCAAAGTCTGGCAAAGATGACTAATCATTTCAGGTGTGCAACAACCTCTGTGGATCTGCATGCAAACCCTTTATTGCTTATGTGCTCCACAGAGGGATTTCCAAAACTTTTTGGTAATGTGATTATCAAAGGAGAGATGACTAAACACATGGCTCTATGTATACATTAGTACCTGTTCCACATTTCGGGGGCTACTACCTGTGTGGTACTCTGGGGATACTTTGTTTTCTAAAAGTGCATAACTATGCTTTCTTTGGCTTATAGCTTTACAGCATGAGTTTGACACCAGGTATCTGTCTCTATGATACCCTTTTGGAGGATGTGTGTGTTATCTGGAGAATAACGTATAGCCCACAGTATGCATTTTCATCAAACATGGGCAGACATATCCCTACTGTGTTTGCTTGTACCTAAGAAAGCTATATGCCAAACAAGAGTAGTCCCAGGACTGAGTGCAGGTGAATACCACTTGTTACTGACATAGAATAGTACACGGAGGCTGCAAATGTTACTGTGTGTCCTACATCTGTGCGTCAGTTGTCAAGCCATCATCTAACAATTGTTTATGGTCAGTCTGTTGAGGTTATGTATAATACCAGAATGTGGGATGGGTATGAATTGCTGGTGAGCTATAGCTTGGCTGTGTTGACCTCCCCTCCCTCACCTATAGCCTTGTTAACTGGCTTGAAGTCTACTAGGTGTAGGAGCCATGATCTGGCCTTTAGAGAACCTAAGTGGGTATGGTGCAGTGTTTGCAGGTTCATACTTTAATGAGTTCTATAATGCTGTGCTCCATAGCCTTCCAGATAACATTTGTCTGGCTTATAGGGTGAGAGTTTCCAGGACCTGTTGTAGTTCTACCCTTAATCAATTTGAGTTGGGAAGGTGACCTAATGGTTAAGGTGTTTGCCTTGCAAATACAAAGTACAGGGTTTGAATCTCACAGTGGCTAATTGGCTAGGCTTAAAATGGCTCACAAGGGCAGTTAGCCTAGCACTAATCTATGAACTTTTTTGGGGTTGGGATGGTGGCCTAATGGTTAAGGTGTTTGCCTTACAAACACAAGGTGCAGAGTTTGAGTCTCACAAGGGATAACTGGCTAGGCTTGCAAGGGCAGTTAGCTTAGTACTAACCTATGAACCTATTTAACATTTGCACTGGGTGTGACAAGGGTGGACAGGTTTAAGAATAAGTATATTAGAGGGTCAGGCCAGGTTTGAAGATTAGTAGACCAAGCCAGACAGGCAGGATTAAGTTGGTTTGTACATGTGCTGAGGAGGTATGTGAAACAGATGCTAAGGAAGAAGCCGGCAGGTAACAGGAAAAGAGGAATGCCTAAGATGAGGTTTATGGCTGTGGTGAGAGAGGACATGCAGGAGGGTGGTGTGACAGCACAAGATGCAGAGGGCAAAAAAAAATGGAAACAGATGATCTAATGTGGTGACCCCTAATGGGAGCATTCAAAAGGGGAAGAAGAAGAAGAAGACGTTGTAGTTCAACTCTTGTGGACTGTGAACACCATTACCATGCATCATTCCACAAGTATGTAACCTGTATAGAGGCTGCATCTGGACAGAGTGTTTAGGTGAGTGGTGACTTCATATGTCAGCTTGTGTATGACACAGCCAGGGACACTGTCCAGTACCATTGCCACTGTGGTTTGGACTGTGGTAAAGAGATGTTTTAACTTAGAGTGTCTCTGAATCATCAGGTTTTACATTCTTCAGGTCTGGAAATGTGGCCCTTGTGTAACAACAGGGTGGTGAAATCCGCATTCAAACTGTCTGACAAGGAATTGGTAATGTCAGTCAGATAAGTGTACTTTGTGACCATTTACATTAACTGTGACCCAATCTGACATTTCCCCTGTAGATTATAAACAACACTAAGGAAAGCTTTAGTGTTGTCTTTGGAATCCTTGCCATTTTGTATTTTGAAGCTTGCCTTGTATGTTTATTGAGGGATTGTATTTTCCCAATGATACTGACCAGAGAGGTTATCCCTTCTTGGTATGTAACTCTTTTTTGGTAAAACTTCACACCTTCTATTATATATTTAGTTTATGGCAGGGGTCCATGAGACTAATGCACTTTTACTGTATAAGTGAGAATTTCTTGTGTTTGTAAGAGCATGGTCCATGCAACCCTGTAGGTGAACAGTGTGCATTACTAAAGTATTATGCAGCTGGGACAATGTTAACCTTAGTAATGCAAACCAATGACAGCAACAACAGCATCACCCACAGCACAGTGTCAACCTGTGTCATACACACACATGCATACTCAAGTTCCAAAATGTGTGTAGTATAATGCATACTGGCCACCAATAGAAACTATGGAGTGTTAACACTATGGCATGTACATGCAGGCA
>NC_056731.1:1746337496-1746382496 GCF_019279795.1 Protopterus annectens
TTTTGTTATGATAAAATAGTTTGCAGGGATAAAAATTACTTCAAACACAGTTAGTTAAGTTAGATTTTGGATGCTTAGGTTATATGATATATAGCAATATATGTGAAGCATAATGTTTGTTAATTTTAACTTAATACATTTGATTACTTTTACATCAATGTAAACATGCCTATGTCCAGTCCATTCATCCATCCTCAGCCCTTTTTCCCATTTTGCATATGGGATCGGGGTGTCACTTCCACAGTGACAATCAACTTGAGCCAAGCTTTACACCACTGAGTGGCTAGCCCTGCTGCAGTAGTTCATTTGCCCTACTCATTCATGCACACACTCTCACCTATGGCCAATTTAAAGTGTCCAATCCACCTACTGCATGTCTTTAGAATGTGGGAAGAAATCGGAGCACCCAGAGTGAACCCACATGCCTGCAGGGAGGACATGCAGACTCTGCACAGAAGGCACCCCAGCTGAGAATCAAACCGGGGAACCTCTTGCTGTGAGGCGACAACACTACCCACTGCACCACCATGGCTAAAACGCAAATGTACCTATGTCACAAGTGATAATTCAATAAAGGTGTTTAAAAAAGGATATGTAGAAAGTCTTTGCAGTACAGACACTCTAGTATAAATGCAGAAGTCAGGATCAAATATTCAGCATTCCAGAATATTAATAATATTATTCAGGAGGAAAGGAATAGCAGCACTGTTATCCAGCATTCCAGAATATTGCAGAATTTCTACAAACTGTTTCAGTTTATCAGCACTGTTATTGGAGACAGTGTTCAGAAAATGTTGACATCTTCCTTCACTGTACATATTACATTCTTAACTGAACTACGGTATGTGCAGACTTTATTCTGAAACGTTTAAGAAGGCTTGGCACATAAAGGAGAGACTGGCACCTGTTTGGCACAGTTCTTTGTAATTAGCAGATAAAGACATTCATTCCAGTCTCATTCCAGTTTCTTCCAATCATTCCAGTTCAGTCCAGTATCAAAGTCATATCAATTCTTTCAATGGCGAGTCACCATTGATGGGAGAACAATAGTAAAAGTGAGTTCCAAAACCCCATAGCAATCTAGCATCAGCAGTCAGACTACATGTATCCTACAGAGCAGCAGTATTCATTTGTAACACTACATCAGAAAATCTCCAGTAACATTTACAATAACATCAACACAGCAACAGTACTTCAGCAGTGTTCCTTCAGAACATTACTTCAGAAAAGTCTCAAAGAACTTCAGACTCTCCAAGATACCAGTGTAAAAGACATTATCCAGTTAACAACAATGTACATTACCATCTCCAAAGCTCAAAACAGACTTTCAAGTTTCCAGTGTGACGTCACACAGCCAAGAAACAAGAAAAAGTTTAAAAAAACTGTGAGATGCCAAAACACTTTCTCAAAGCAACTACAACTTCCTTATGTGTGTTACAGTGCATTTTATTGCTAAATCAGATAGTAAATCTCAAAAAAGGTTTAAATACATCAGTAAATATAGCATAAATATGTCAAACAGTACTTTTGCAGTAAAGACACAAGTAAATGTGTGGTTTAAGTTTAAAAATTGGGTAAAACAGTCTAAAAAACTGTGATCCAGAAATGTTCATTTGAACTTCAATGGTTACTAGTTCAGAAATGTTAAATCTTTTTAGACACAAAAGGGTTAAATCTCAGAAGCAGACTGCAACAGATTTTCAGAATGAGTCATCTTCTATCAGTATAGCACAACTTCCTATTTACAGGCTTCAGAAATCAGTTTAAATGCTACAGCACATGTAATTCAAGATGCAGAGTTAAATCTTAGTATTGCACATACAGACATAAACACAGACAATGTACGTAACATGCAGATTTCCAGACAAGACACAAAGCAAATATTTGTAATGTCTCAAGTTCACCTTATTTCAAATACAGATGTTCAAAATATAATAAATTCTAGTTTACATGTAATTCAAGATACAGAGTTAAGTTACATAATTACAGCTACAGACATAAACACAGTCAGTGTAGGAAACATGCAGATTTCCAGACAAGACACAAAGCAAACATTTGCAATGTCTCAAGTTCATAGTATTTCAAATACAGATGTTCAGAATGTAATAAATTCTAGTTTATTATTTTCAGAAGCCAGTGCAAATATTGCACTGAGGGCGGCCGCGGTGGTGCAGCAGTTAGCGTTGCCGCCTTACAGCAAGAGGTTCTCCGGTTTGATCCTCAGCTGGGGTGCCTTCTGTGTGGAGTCTGCATGTCCTCCCTGTGGTCGCATGGGTTTCCTCCGGGTGCTCCCTCCCACATCCCAAAGACATGCTGTAGGTGGATTGGATACTCTAAATTGGCCCTAGGTGTGAGTGTGTGCATGTGTGTACCTTCTGTGGAAGGTTGGGCGCCAGGCTGGCGACTCGACACAGTAAAACTCTACTGCCAATCATGAGTGAACAGATGATCCGCTGTGGTGACCCCTAAACGGAAAAAGCCAAAAGAAGAAGTGCAAATATTGCACTGAGCAGGGATAAGAGGGATTAGAGGGCAGATTTTGATCAGTATGATAAAGCAAACACCAACATAAATGATGTACAGACTTCAGGGCAAAGTAAAGAAGAAATGCATACCTTAGCTCAAGCCAATGTTATTACTAGTGTTTCAGCCAAAATAAAGAAAAAAAAAAAAACATGCACTATAATTCAAGTCAGTGTTGTTGCTAGATCTATAAAAAGGATGTTCAGCTTTTTAAAAAGGATATGGCAGTCCAGCACCAAACCAAATTATTTATCTGTCATTGTTTAAGGTTAAAAGAAATGACAATATTTCATTGTTTACAGAAAAGAAATTATGGAATAATGTACTGACACATCAATTTCAGTTACAAATAGACTTCTACTAGAAAAGATGATTTCAGTTTTGCAAGGATTTAAAGAGTCAAAGATTACAGCAGTTAACAGTTCTAAGTGTAACAGGTCCATACTAGGTATGTACATGGCATCAAAGTTACATGTTGTTTTAGACTTCAATAACAACATTTTAGGGAATAATAAAAATGCTACAGAATGTGCAGTAGTGCACACAGATAACATTTGTAAGGATCTATGGGCTAAAGATAAAATCAATTCCAGTTCAGCTGCCACAGCTGAAGTACAGGGAGTTAAGTTACCACATTTTCAGAAACATTATCTTTTTCTCAGAAAGACAGACTGGGAGTGGCCAGTAAGAAAAAAAAAAAGGACAAGGTAACAGTACTCATTTACCATTCTAGAAGCATATGTTGTTAAAGGTATACAGTAGATTCCCTCTTATCCAACATCTTTTTATCCGGCCTCCTCTTTAACCGGCCATCAAATTTCTGCCATAGCCCTAGCAAAAGACAACAGAGAAGAACAGCACTTCTGCCTCCTCTAGGTTAAATAATAAAAGACATTTGATTTTCAGACTTCATATTCTTTAGAAAAATGCATACTAGCACAAATCCTGCTATTCTAGCCGATTTATAACCTATAAATACTATTTTGCATTCTTTTTCTGATTCACCAGGCATTCATTTATCCAGCCTAAGGTCCGGTACCAGTGAGACCGGATAAGAAGGTGTCTACTGTAACAGAAATGAAGTCAAGTTAATTTGCAGAATAAAGGGTTCACAGTTACAGATATGACAAATGCATTTTGTGTTTTGTTTTGTTTAGCAGACATTGTTAAGACCTTTAAATTATGGTAGCAAAGTGTTGCAATGCATAAATAATATATTGATACAGACAGAGACAGAAAAGCAGCATTCCAGAATATTAATGATATTCAGGAGGAAAGGAATATCAGCACTGTTATTCAGCATTTCAGAATATTACAGAATTTCTACAAACTGTTTCAGTTTATCAACACTGTTATTGGAGACAGTATTCAGATACTGTTGACATCTACCTTCACTATGCATAATAAAGGTGCATAGGTTTGTACTGGGCTAACTGCCCTTGTGGGCCATTTTAAGCCTAGTTAATTACCCCATGTGAGAATCAAAAGCTACACCTTGTGTCTGCAAGGTGAAAGCCTTAACCACTATGCCAGCCTCCTACCCTAAAGATATCTTAACTGGACTACAGTCTGTGCAGAAATTATTTTGAAAGGTTCAAGAAGACTTCAATTATTCTGAAAGGTCCAAGAAGACTTCAATAGCAATCTTGTGTGTGTGTGTGTGTGTGTGTGTGTGTGTGTGTGTGTGTGTGTGTGTGTGTGTGTGTGTGTGTGTGTGTGCAACTTAATTGTGGGGCTTGTCAGAGTCAAACCCTGCACTTTATGTACAGGGGATAAGAACCTCAGTGTAACTGCCAGACCCAAAGTCATGTACCTGTTGTTCTATTAACTTTTTTTAGTGATTTAGAGTCGTCTGCTCGTCTGACACAAAAGGTATAGAGAAGTTAAAAATGACATATAGGTGTCCTGCAAGCATGTTACCCCCATAAAAATTAAAACAGTATGTTGCATGCAGTAATATTTCAGATTTGTGTATGACTTGTGGGTTGTTGAACAAAAGCTACTGCTACAGGTAGCACTTACATTGTTTGTAATTGTTTTGTTTTATTCATTGCACTAAAACAATGAATTAATTCATTAATAACCCTGGATTGTGTAATATAATCTAAACACATTGCATTTTACTAATTATTTTTGCAACACCTTCTTTAGAGTCTTCAACAAATGCAAAGGTTTTACGTTTGTTAGGACATGCAGTCTACATTATTTAGAGTAGAGATCTCAACTGCTTGATCTTCAGCTTCCATTATGTAGTAATTATTGCATATTACTTTGGTAAGTCTTCTCTTTGGGATTGGATTGTAAAGGAATTCTGTATTTATTTAAAAAAATGATAGTCTGTCAGTTACCACAAAGGACAAATGAGCTGACTTGTTAATGAGCTGCTTCCTAAGGGAGGGGTGCAGGGTTTGAATTTTTCCACCTTCATTTACCTCCTCAGTGACAATGAGCAAGTTATTTAACCAGGCACTGCTTTGAAGCAATTGTGAATTTGTACTAGGCTCCTTAACGATCTCCGGGGCTGCAAGCCTAGTAACTATGAACCTGTCATTGTTTGCCAGCCATTTTTTATTGCATAGCCAAACTAGTTCAGGAAATGTTATGGCAATATTACCAGAACAGTATTTTTCAGTGTGACACAGGGAATTTATTCTTTTTTTTTAAAACAAGTTTATTGAATTTGTTACTGATTTAAGCAAATATATCAATAAAACAGAACTGTTTTAAGAAATAATAATTAAAAACAAGAGAAATAAATATAACAACATAAGCAACAGAAACTATGTACAACGGTGTTCACTATATGATATTGAAAAAATACAGTAAAATTGACGTATGTGAAGAGGGAAGAAAAAAAGATTAGTTTTATTGTTTTTTCTAATAATTCATGTATACATTTCCATTGATTATATAAAGATGTATTCCTATTAGATCTGTATTTAATGGTTAACATTTCTAATTTGGATACTTCAAAGAAAAGATCTTTAAAATTTTGTGATGAGGGTACATATTTTGATTTCCAATTTTTTGTAATTGTTTTCCTGGCAATAGATAAAACAGACCAAAGTATTTTTTTTTTTTTTTTTTCTTGACACAATCTGGAATTGGAGTGTTAAATAATACAATTGATTTAGTGAGTAGAAAATTATCTGTAAAGATTGCTTGTAAAAAAGTATTTATATCCTCCCAAAATCTCCTTAAAGATAGTCATAGAATATATGTGACCAATGTGCATTTATTACAGTTTTACATATCCAACAGGGAATATTTTCTTTAGTGATCTTGTGTATGTTATATGGAGTGAGGAATGAAATGTTTAAAAATCTCCAGGTAAATATTCTCCATCTAAGTGAGGAAGTAGTCATGCCTGCTGACTGAAGAATATTTGATTTGTCATTCTCTGTAGGGTTACAATTATTGGTAATAGAAAAAAAACTTCCAAAACTTATCAGAGTGTGTTTCCAAATTAAATTTAATTGCCTTATAAATAGATGATAAGTTATTTTTAACTGGAAGATTATGTTGAGTAGAGAATATTAAATAATGTATAAGTTTCGGCACAACTTTCTTGGTAGATGGGGAAATTAAATCTAGTTTGTTTAATATATATGTTCTGGCTTCTTGTAGATCTAACCATAAAAAAGTATCAAAACCTTTCTCATCCATTAGTGCATTGATTGATTTCAGTTCATTATTATTCATCAACTGATGCCAAACTATTACATTTTTTGTTTAAATAAGAACATTTTAGTATAATTTGTAGAAAATATAGTTTCTTGTGTATAAGCAATGGGCTATATGAGAAATAACTAATTTTCATATATTTTGAACCTACGAATATAATTTTTAAAAGATCTCAAGAGTAAAGTGATATAATTAGATTTAAATGTTATAGAGGAATAATTATTGAAATAAGCTTTTAGTCTCCAAATAAATTAGTTTTTTACTAAATTTACCATATGTGAACTATCATTATTTTTTGGAGTTTGAGATAGAATAATGAATGTCTCTTTCCATTTTGCAGAATATTTCTCATCTATTAGATATGAGATTGTTTTAATTACTGATGAGATTGAATACATTTCTAAGTTTGGTAATGAAATACCTCACTTTTCCCAACTATACATATGATAAGATAATGAAATCCTAGGTTTAATAGGATGCCAAAGGAATTTCTTAATCAACATATTGAATTTTTTGATTATTAAATAAGATGGGGGTATAGATATGGATTGAATTATATATAAAATTTTAGGAAGCAATATTTTTATGATTGAAAGTTTTTCATCCATTGAAATTGGTATCTTATTCCATTTATTTATTAGATTTTCTACAGTTATTATACTTTTATTAAAATTAATTTGTAAAATATATTTAATATTAGTAGACATAATAATACCTAAATATGTTATTTGACATGATTGAGAAATAAATTGCTTATATTCATCATGTATATTATAAATTTTTGGACATAATAAAAGTATTTGTGTTTTATTGTTGTTGAATGCGAGACCTGAGTTTTTTTGAAAAATGTCCATATCTTCAAAGAGTTTTTTTAAATTAGTATTATTTCCACCCAGTGTGATCAATATATCATCGGCAAGCATTTGAATTTTTTGATGTTTCATTATGACTTAAATTATAAACTTGAATGTTTTTATTTTCTCTAATTAAATTTGCCCAAGGCTCCATAATCAATGTGAATAAAAGAGGTGATAAGGGACAACCTTGTTTGGTTCCTTTTGTGATGGGTATATTTTTGGGAAATGTTCGAGCCAATTTTAATATAGGCTTGACTACCATAATATAGGTGGGTGATAAGATTAATGAAATTATTAGAGAAATTTAATTCCCTCAATAGAATGAATACATATTCCCAATTTATTGAATTAAATGGACAATTTATGTCCAGGCTAACTAGGGTTAAGTTATTATCTAACATTTTTACTGATTCAATTAATTTAATTATTCTTTTAATGTTATCATATGTGGTTCTACTTGTTATAAATCCTGTTTGATCTTCATCAACTAAATTAGGCAAAAATATTTGAGCCTATTTGCATATATGGACATGAATATCTTATAATCTGTATTTAGTAAGGAAATAGGTCTATATGAAAAACATTTAGTAGGGTCTTTATCAGGTTTTAAAATATAGGATATAAAAGTATACTTCCAGGATGGAGGAATTATATTATTACTTTGAACTAAATTAAAGACGGCATGTAACAATATTAAAGCTTTAGTAGGCAAAATTTTATAAATTTCTGAGATAATTCCATCATTACCAGGTGCTTTATTTTGCTTAAGCTTAGTTATTTGGTCCTGAATATCTTTAAAAGATATATGTCTATCGATTATATTTACTTTTTCTCCAGTTAACTTTTTCTTAATATTTTTATTAATAAATGATTGAATATGTTCTCTGGAATTTATTGCTTTGGTTGGTTGATTTAGTTTTAGAAATACTTATCTAAATTCATTTACTATGAATACATTCTCTTTTTTGGGGGGTATATATTTCATTTATGTAATTAGGTTTATTTAATCTTTTTGTTTTATTAGCTAAAATATTCAAAGATCAAAAATTAGAAGAGATGTTTATAAATTTAAATTTTTCTAAACTAATCATAACTTTATGGTGCAATATTTCTAAATATTTATTATTCAAAAAGTTTATTTCTACCATTCTACCCTTCTTATTTGAGTCATGTGAAACTTCAAGTTTCAAACTATCAAATTTAGATTGTATTTCTTGAAGATCTTTGTCCCATGAATTTATTTTCTTTTTATACCAGTCAAGAGTTCTTCCATATATACAGGCTTTTAAGGCATCCCAAACGAATATTTCAGATGTACCAGTTATACTATTCAATTCAATAAAATTTTGTACTACCATAGATATAACATTTTTAAAGTCTTTAAGCTTTGTATTGTAAGCTGGAATCTTCTTTATCTAAACATTACAGTTTGAATAAACAAATAGATCAAAAATTATGTAATTATGATCTGAAAGAAGACATTATATCATTTTTGAATTAGCTAAAGAACATGTTAGATCATTAGAAACTAAGATTCTATCTATTCTTGAATAGGATTTATGCCTATGTGAATAGAATGTGTAAAACAATCAATTAGTGTCTACATAGTTATTAATATCTTTCAACAAGAAAGATAATTATGTTAATAATCTAGCTGCTGCTGTAATTTTTCTCTTGCCATTAGTACTAAAATCTTTGCTATCAAAAATACAATTAAAGTCACCAGCCAGAAGTGTGTTGCCTTTAGATAATTGTACAATGTAATCTATATGCTGTTTAACTGTATTTAATCCAATGCCATGAATCCAATACACATTATTTAGAGTATAAATTTTGTTATTAAACTCTATAATAACCTTAGATAACATCCCCTTGTTATCTTTGAATGTATCAATTATTTTAGGCACAGGTAATGCATTTTTCCATAGGATAGCCACTCCTCTCTTTTTTTGAGAGTGTTCAGAACTAATCAGTATTTTATAAGATTTAGTGTCTAATCTAGAGATGTCATCAGTTAACAAATGAGTTTCTTGTAGGAATACTGAGAATTATGTAACTTAAGGTATTTAATTAAAGACCTCTTATTTGGATTATTTAAACCATTAATATTGATTGACATACATTTCATAGGTTCATAGGTTCATTAGTTTATACTAGGCTATCTGCCCTAAGGCATTTATAAGCCTAGCCCAAAGTTTTGTGGCTTACGCCACCCCTTATATGAAAAAATACTGTACCCATTAGTTTGTTGTGCCTCTGTCCAGCAGTGACACAGAGATGATTCCCAGGGTAAACCTACAATCTCCCATCCACAGGTCAAGATTTCTCTTGAACACAGCCAACGAGTTGCTCTGCCTCACATGGACCGGGATTTTATTCCACAGCATAGGGAGTCTCTGAGAGGTCATAAGATATTATATTTGTTTAATAACACTTGCTATCTTTTCTTCTCTGTTTTCTATTTTTTTGAGCTAACATTATATGGTCTTGAGGAATGCTCTTAATAGTCATACATGAATTAAATGATAAAACCTTCATATAAAGCAAATTTAAACTAAGTTCAGTTGAATAAAGTATAGTGAACATCTGAGATGATATTAACAAAAAATGATTACAAAAATGTATATCAAAGTATTCACACAAATCCCTCCTGGAGTTACAAACTCCTAATTTGAGTGACATCCGTCACTCAAATTGACCACCCTATCTAGTAGCAGTAATCAATCACTCCCACCTAAATAAATGTTACTATTTATTAGAAAATATGGCTTGTACAATAATTCTTGAGCAATTATACAATGATATAAATTTCTCTTTTAACTCTATTGGTTTTAGAGGTGTTAGATTTTAAAAAAATACAGCACTTCAAGTATAATAATAAAATGTTTATATAAGAGTGGAAACATTTAAATGAAATCAACTAAGCGACACTAACAAAAAGCAACAATTGTATCTATCATATAAAACATATAGATGATTTATTAACAGTGTTAAAGTGAACTTCTGTATTTAAAAATCTAAATATGATAGTGTACTTCATTTTATATGACATTCTTAATGGATCAGTTTTGGTAGTATAATACGTAGTATATTCCTAGCTAGGAGTCATCAATCTTTTGAAAACAAAAACATCAAATTATATTCTCATAGATTGTAATATATGAAACCTTAGAACCTATTATATTTTTGTATGTATAATGAAAAAAATAGCAACTTGTTCTCTCATTGATAAACAGCTATATTAAATAAATATAAAATGAAATATGAATATTTCTATTTTATAATGATTTAGATGTGTGAAGATTATAATTATAAATTTTCATTTTCTAGTAGGGTGTATGTGTGTATATATATATATATATATATATATATATATATATATATATATATATATATACAAGGAGAATGTATAGATTATGTTTCTTAGTGATAAGCATATATATAAAAATAGATTATATAAAAAGGAAAGTAAGAATATCAACCTGTGAATAGAGAAAACATTTTCTAATTTTAACTTTTCTTAATGAAAAAAACAAGCTAAATAAGCCAATACAATGAAAAGTATGTTAATTCAACCAAAATTTTCTGTTACAAATCTTTTACTCTATCTGATTCTATTCTATGAAAGTTGTAGTTAGTCTGATCATATTTAAATTAACACGCTTAAGTTTAAATAGCTTGTTATGTTATAAATACTAAACAATATCCCTAATATACTACAAACAAAGTAAGTAAGGGTCTCGTCCTATCTAATTACATGCAATATGTTTAAGCAACTGTGTTTCTAATGTATTGTAACCATCTTGATGTACTAATAATGTAAGGGATTTAATAGTTACTTCTTCTAATATAATAATTCCTTCCCCCTCCCTCCATCTCCCTCTATTCCTGTAGCTACATTAAGTATATGAATGTTTGTTTAACTGATGTCATTTCAATTCTATAGGTCTTGTTCTTAATTAGTAGACAATGAATATACCATAATTAGGCTTGTAAAATTATAATGCTTACTCTACTTTCCATCAAGTATGCAAGAAGGAATATACAGAAATGTGATTTTTAGTCTCAATGGTATTTAATCTTCTTCTTCTTTTGACTTTTCCCTATTAAGGGTCGCCACAGCGGATTACGTATCTGCTTATGATTGGCAAAGGGATTTTATGGTGTCAAGTTGCCAGCCTAGCGCCCAACCTCCCATAGAAGTCACACACATACACACACACACACACACACACACACACACACACACACATACACACACACACACACACACACACACACACACACACACACACACACACACACACACACATACGCATTCACGCCTAGGGTCAATTTAGTCTGTCCAATCCACTTACAGCATGTCTTTGATATTCAATATTATATCAAAAAAATAATAGGAAGCACACTACAACAGATAATAAAAAATTAGATTAGCACATGGACTAGCAAATCCTGAAAAAGTTAATAATTTGACTTGTTTGGGTATTTTACAAGTGACTTGAATTAATGATACAGCTGATGGATGGAAGATTATAAAATAGAGAAAAACAAGCCATTGTATTTTAATTAGCAGCATTCAGTTCATCATAGAAACAAGCCTCTCATGTAATAAAACTTAATATTAAGCCGCTGATCATATATTCCCTGATTTCTCAACTGAACTGGAGAACATTGCCTTGCTAGTGGCAAACATAAGATTTCCAGAGAGGTGTGAGTACACACACACACACATATATATATATATATATATATATATATATATATATATATATATATATAGATATTTTTTTTTTTTTAATTGGTATTAGCAGTCTACTGCAAATACTATAACAAGGTAAGAAGTATTACTGCATATTTCATTGAAAGAAAAAAAAAATCAGAGAGTTCATGAATTTTGTGTTATAAAAAATAATATCATAAAACTCTATTAGCTGCATGGCATCATGTAATCCAGACAAATTTTAAAACAAATCATCTTCTTAATTTTTAATGGAATCAGGTGATTTTTTTTCCCATTTTTCTAACAAAGCCTTCTTTCACTGTCCCTAGTGTTTGTAAACTTTAGTTTGCCACTCCTTAATACTTGGGTAAGAAAAAAGAATGTAAGCTTTTTCAAATCAAGAGACCTTTTTTCCTTTAATTCACACGTGCAAACTATTTCTATTTCTACTGATGTAATTCATAAACAAGTCTAGACTAGTGAAAATTTTGCATTTTCTAACAGTGACCAGTAAATGATGATTGCATTCTGTAGGAGAATCTGTTATAATCTCATTTCAAGGTTAGATTTACATGGATGTGCATTTGCAGCAACTGAGCTAAAATTACATATATGCAAAATGCTTGATCTAACAGATACATGAAAGTTATGGATCATAACCTTTAACAATTATATTCAATTACAGGTCTTAAGTTGCGGAAACCAAATTCGACTACAAACTAACCAAAGAAGCTTAACTCAAGAGGACGCTAAGGTGGGCTATTCCTTATATATATATATATATATATATATATATATATATATATAAAAACACATACATACATACACACACATACACATATACATATATACACACATACATACACCTATACATACACATACATAATTTTTTTTAAGATATAGATATAAAATGGCACTAAAAAGTGCCTTTGTTATCCCTTACAGTTAGTTGATAATGAGGAAAGAAGATATCCCATATTTGTATTCGTGCATTGATAGTTTGTACGCTGAAAAAAGCTTTGATTCAAGGGTTGCAACACGTCATCATGGAGATGTCATTTCACTCAATACTGGAAACCCGTCATCTGCAGGAGACCAAGTCACGAGTCTGTCATCTAAAATTGAGTCTCTAAGGATTCCAGTGGGAATCAGTAGATAAATTTAAATTATACTGTTAAAGCAAGATTTCTCGTGACAAGCCAAGCAGGACCACGTCTCTTAGCTCCAAACAAAATACTCGATAAGAGACACACAAAATAAAAAAATTCTGCTCTCAGACCCAGAAACCGAGCCCAGTCCCAAAGCAAAAGTCACAAAGCAAACAACAAACACACCAACCACACCTGGTCAACAAAAAGAAGAAAAATAAAAAAATTAAAAAACAATCACAACCTCAAAATAAGGACCATGTGACAACAAGAAACAGAACAACCACACACAAACACCAGAAAGCCACCATATTCCCAGATCCAAAGCTATACACCAGCAATGGACACACTAGTCCCATCTAAGCACTAAAAATCCATTTCAACATCAAATCAAGAATCCAAGAACTGAAATAAGAATGCCAGCTGCATCTAAATACCAATTACCCTCACCGTTTTCAAAAATAAATATAGATAATCAAAGGGAAAATGCTGACAGTCAGAGAGGTATTACATATCAAGACATCGCAATGTCATAATCACCTACAGAACAAGCATCAGAAACATAGATAACCAAAGGGAAAATGCTCACAGTCAGAGGGGTATTACATATCAAGACATTGCAATGTCATAATCACCCATAGAACAAGCATCAGGAACATCTTGTAGCAATGTAATATTATCCCATGGGGTGCATTTGAACAGAAATATATACAGTAATACAAATCCTTTAGTAAATAGCCCAGTTTATAAGGATAGCTAGTAATTATATATTTATAGCTATGATTTTTATGACTACTAAAATATAAGCAAATAATTCATCATAAATATAGGAGTAGGAATTAACAGGAACAAGACTGCCTTATCGATTAACAGGGAAGCATTGAGCTGTAGACATCCACATATATTATAAATACCACCATAATACTATGGAATGTTAAAGCTAGGAAAGAAACCATATATTAAAGCAGAACAGGCTACCATTATCTTAATGAATAACTTAATTTATATCAATTAGCCCTACTAAAAAAATGAGCAATAATACTCAGTATATAAATCAAGAAAATGACAGCAACACTCACATGTTGAACCATTTTCACTTCCAGAGACTTCTGGGTCATAAGGTGCAAATTAGTGAAGAAAAGGTATTTTTTATTATTATTTTCTGAGCTTCTTTTTGTTTTCAAATGTCTTCCAGGATCCATTATCAGCATTTCTTTTAAGACTAGTACTTGCCCACTCCATTTCATCAATTTTGTCAAGAATCCTATTAGACTTTATGAAAGTGATAGCAGAGTCTAATTCATCAAATGTTTTTGAACCATTTTGAAAAAATATTTTCAGTTTAGCTGGAAATGATAAATGAAATAAGATTTTATTTGGGCTTTTTCAAGTTCTTTAAGCAATGGTAAAAACTGTTTTCTTTTGGCAAGTACTGATGAAGAATAATCATTGTCAAAACAGATAATGTTGTCTTTAATTTTAATTGGAGCTTTAGCCCAGGCTGATTTTAAAACCATTTCCTTGTCATGCAAAGATAGAAATCTCACTATGACAGATTTAGTAGAATTGCTTCTACTGTTCTTGGAAGAAACTAAGGATCTATAGGCTCTTTCAATTCCATAGGAAAGAGCTTCAGGAAGGTCTAAAATGTCAGGAAGCCATGAAGTTAAAACGTTTTCCATATTATTCTCCTCAATATTATCTGGTAGTCCAAAATTCAAAATATTGTTCCTGCGTGATCTATTTTCTAGATAATCTATTTTTGTTTGAAGAAAGGTATTCTGTTTTAAAAGAAATTCTATATTATGTTCATCTTCCTGAATTCTACTGTCCATATTATTTAAAGATGTTTCTATCCCTGTAATCTGTCTTTTCTGTTGTTTAAGGTCTTCATGTAAGGTTTCCATTTGTTGTGTACATTTTTCCTTAAAGCTATCTATCTTCATGTCCATTCTGTCAACTTTAGAAGATAGTTATTGAATGTTTATTAATAAAGACTGAAGTTCTTTCTTGATTGTAGTTTCCTGATGAGAAGATTTTGAGGAGCTCATACTGTAGTCTGATAACAGAAAGTTGTCACATGTATTTTTGACATGAAAAAAATAAAATTAAGAATTTTTTATATATTTTCCAAGTAGATGCTTAGATGAGTTGAAATATATCAAAAACTGTAGTTTGAATAATTATATTTTAAAAATCCCTGTCATAGAAAATCTGAAGAGGTGGGGCTGAAAGAAAATGCTGCTACTCACTATACATCCTGGCCACGTCCCCAGGAATTTATTCTTAAAGGGCAGCAGACACTTAATTTGTAGATGAAGCACTTAATGCAAAGTTGGATGACAGTAGCAACCTCTGCTTTAGTAATGACTAATGTGGGCTTATTCAGATGACTTTTACTTCTGCAGAGATAGTGTATATTGGCTTAGCATATGTTATCAAGTGGTTGATATTTCTTATGCCCTTATAAATACTCTATGTAAACTCTACTACGCATGGCTAGATCTTATGACATGATGCTAGTGATCTTTATACAATTTCATGTCATTCATCCAAAGTTCCAAAGTTACCAATCAAGTACATGTAATTTCCTCATAATAATGTGTGTGTTTGTGTGTGTGTGTGTGTGTGTGTGTGTGTGTGTGTGTGTGTGTGTGTGAGAGAGAGACAGAGAGAGAGAGAGATAATTAAGTTGGAATACTTTGGCTACTGTGTGTTTGTGTGAAACAATTATGCAACTTTATTCATCATTATTGTTATTAATTTTTTTGACACCAGCATCTGAGAAGAATGTAGTAAACTTGTAGCTATAATTGCTGGGTTTGGGGGTTGCTTGCACATATAAATTTACATATAATTTGCCACTGGTCAGATGCCATTTCAATGAATATGAGTTTCAAGGAAAGAGAAGTTTACTGTTTCTCATGCTAAGTCTAATTTGAATGTAAGACTTTCTTTCCTTTAGTAAAAAGCCATCAGTTTTCTGCTATACAATTTGAAATAAAGGTTTTAAATCAAATCTCTATAAGCATTGTAAAAGTAAAGAAAATAGTATGCACACTGACAGGTTACTTTGAATGCTGTTTGCTGTAATTGGGGAGACAGCAAAGTAATGGGACACTGGAATGGTTGCAAGGGGAAATCCTGGTTCATTACCCTGCCTAGGGCCCTATTTGGCCATGATCTTGGGAAATATGGACCACACCTAAAATAATGGCAGCAGGAGCACAATAGCCCCAAAATAGGGACAGATATTTAGGTTCATATGTGGTTACTGTGCTAATGACCTGAAGGTCTTTATAAGTCATGTGTGCCCAATATAACACTACAGAAACCCAATATAAAGGATTGCACCTAAACTGGGAGGTTGGCATAATGGTTAAAGTGTTTACCTTCCAGACACAAGGTGCAGGGGTCGATTCTCATATAGAGTAACTGGCTAGGCTTAAAATGTCCCACAAGGACAGTTAGCCTAGTGCTAAACAACATTCTTTGCTAGGCTTGTAAGGGCCCCAGGGCCATTAGACTAGTAATCTCTTATGATCCTAAACTTGAGATCTTAGTTAACAATAACTGCCCATATCTAAGAAGGTCATAAGTGAAATCTCCAGCAGGAATTTACAGTTTCCCATCCAGTCTATGATTAAAATGGTCACAGAGGGGCTTTGTTTGATGTTAACTGGTAGCCTATTCCAGAGAAGTGACAACCTCTGAGAGCCATATCTAGCTCTCCAGCAGGTCCTATTTATGTTGCAGGCCAGGCTAGGGTCCCTGGAGAAGGTAATCCTTCTCCCATTTGACTTGAGGATATTCAGCATTTCCATTAGGTTTTGATCCAGGATTGCTCAGTAGGCCAGGCACAAGTCTCCTCTAAGCAGTCTGTATACTACTGAGTACAGTGACAGTGACTTCAGTCGGTCAATGTATGACATGTGCTTGAGACCGAGAATCTTCTTGGATAGAAATCTCTGACGTATCTCAAGTGGTGAGGATGCCTGGTAAATTACATACCAAAGGTAGTATTGTACTCAATTATTGGCCTGATGAGGGTCGGATACAGGGGTGTTATGACCTCTTTCACTCTTGAGGTAATGACTTTGCTATTGAGGTGTGGAACGTACAATGCCTTCCTTACCACAGTAGATACATGGTGGTCAAAGTTTAGGCTACAGTCAAATTGCATTCCCAAGTCTCTCACTACTGAGTTGTTAATTAGGGTATTATTATTTATATGATAGTTTGCTGGGATATTGTTTTTACTGAAGGGGATGATAATGCATTTTTTGCATTGAGCTTGAGTCCATGGCTTTAGCACCAGTCATTGGTTTGTGAAGTCCCTTTTGAAGTATACTGACATTATTTGGGGATTCAATGACTGGACCTAATTTGCAGTCATCAGCAAACTTAGTTAGCCACAACCCCTCTATTTTGGCCTGAACTTCTGAGAAGTATATTCCAAACAATAGGGGGCCCAGTGCTGACCCCTGTGGAACCCCACTGGTGATAGGCCTGCTGGTAGAGGTAAAGTCTCCAACTTTGACTGACTGTGATCTATTGATGAGCCAGTTAGTAACCCACCTGATGACAGAAGGATTGATATTTAACTGGGTGAGTTTATCATTGATGCCCGAATGTGGGACTGTGTCAAAGGCCATGGCTAAGTCAAGGTAGGCTGTATGCACATACTTGCCCTTGCTATGGCTCTGTTGATGTTTTCGAAGAAGTCCACCAGGTTTAATAGGCATGACCTGCCTTTGACAAAACCAAACTGTGTTGGATCAAGGGTTTGTAGATCACATATATCCTTATTTATAAGGTCCATGATGATTTGTTCCATGGCCTTACAGATAAGGCTGGTTAAGCTTATTGGTCTGTAGTTCCCAGAGTCTGTTGCTGTACCCGCCTTTATGAAGGGGGATGACGGTTGTTGTTTTCCATTCAGCAGGGACAAAACCAGTACTCAGGCTGTGGCTGCAGAGAGTACCTAGTGGAGTTGCTAACTCACATTTTAGACCATTTAAAATGCAACCTGGGATGCCATCCAGTCCCATAGAGGTTTTTTGAGCAGGAGAGATTTTTGCTAATGAGATGCCCAAGATAAGAGGGGGGGGAGGGGAGATGTAGAGGGAATGCTTGTGTGGAGGGATGAGGGTAAATTTTTTTTACAAACATGTTGGCTAATAGGTTAGCTATTTTTACAGGATCAGTGTGTGTATGATACCATCCACAGCTAGTTCAGCACAGGTTTGGGTCTTAGCTTTTAGGTTATGGCTATAACTGAAGAATGCCTTATGGTTATCCATAGCTATGGTTGCTATTTTTTTAAGTTGCCCTTAGAGGATTTTACAACTTGTCTTATTTGTTTGTTCAAGCAGAGGATGGTGTTCTTCCAGTGCTGGGACCTTTCTTTTTTATTTTTAGACAGCAACGTTTTCCTCCTGTTGTATAACATATTAATGCTAGATGTCCACCCAGGAGGCTTGTTTTTTCTTGAGGATTTTGTTTTGATCCTATCAGGTACAACTGTCAATACATTTGTATAAATGTTTGTACAGACATTTGTATACCTTATTATAGTTGTGAATGCCATCTGTGGGAACAGAAGCTTGGAAATTATTTGTGCCATCTCTTAGGAGGGTATAATTAGCTTTGGTGAACTCTTTTTAGCCTGATTTCACCTAAGAGTGATTCAAGTGTTATACCTACTTCAAATGTGACTGATTTGTGATCAGATTTAACCATTGAGGGTCCTATACTTGTGGTGGTGCAACAGTCACTCATGTTGGTGAAGACCATGTCAAGAATATTTGAGCATACTATTTGTTCTAGGGCATTAGTGTTAACAAAGTCCAGGAACCTTTGTGTGAGCATGTTAATACTCATATAAGTTTCCCAGTCAATGGAGGGATAGTTAAAATCAGTCATGACTAGAGTGTGTGGTTGTAATTTGATTGACTCAAGTAGGTCCAAACAAACAGCTTAGGTATCTTGGTTCATTGAAGGAAGCCTATAGCCAATGATGACTTCAAGGGAGGTCTTAACTGCAGTTAGCTGAACTTGGAGTAACTCCGTGGACTTTTCCTGTCTAGCCAGTCTAGATGTGTATTTATCTTTGATGACGATAGATACTCCTCCTTTGGTGCTCACTTGTTCATTTTGTGGTCTGAAAATGTGGAAGCCACTGTAGCCTTGCAAGGCCAGGGTACTCTCTGTGGCCCTGAAACAGGTTTCTGTGACTGCATAGACATCAACATCCTCCAGGAAGAGAAGTGCTTCCAGAGAGTGCAGTTTCTGATTTAAACTCCTGGCATTTAGCAGCATAACCTTTAATTTATTTGTGAGTGAAATTTTCACATTGGAAATTTTGTTCTTGAGACCTTGCCTAAAAAAGGCACTATGGGGAAGGCAAGTGCCTTTGCCAGTAACCGAAAGCCTAGAGGTGACAGGTGAAGACCATCTCTGGTAAAGCAGCATGGTCTATCAACCATGTCATCCCAGGCTGACAGGAACTGGATCCCTTTGGAATGACACCAGAAACTAAGCTAACTGTTGAAGTCAATATTTTTTTGTTTATATTGTGGTATCATCCTAGGTGAGGGTACAATGCTGCTCAAGGCTAGGGACATACCTGCTTGGGACACATATTCACAAAATTCAATCTCATCTTTCTTCATATAGTCCAATGAGGTACATCTCAAGTCATTCACACCAACATAAACTATGACAGAGTCATAATGGTACCTGTTGTTGACAGACTTGAGTGCATGTGTGATGTGACATATCATGGCACCCGATAGACAGCTGACCATAACCTTCTCCTTGTTCAGTCTGGTGAGTGGGACATGTGAGTGTCTCAGAATGGAGTCACCTAGAACTAAAAATTTGGTTTAGATGTGCTTTGCCTTAGGGGCTTATTTGGTGAGACATTGGTACTTGTGATTTTTATGTGTATTGAGTGTTCTAGGTGCTGTATTAGGTCTAGCATGTTTGTGTCTGGCAGGTCTCTAATGTTTAGGTAGATTTCTGGTGAGTACCTCCATGCATGATGGTTTATGTGTTGAGCACATGGTTTGCATAGGAGGACCTGTTCATTAGGAGTATAGGGTTGTCAGAGTACATGAGGCACTTGCTACACTGCCTCAGGATACCCACATCAAGCAGTCTGGTAGAAGAAATGGAAGGAAACTGACCATCCATAATGCTAGGTTAAATCCTGTTTTCATAGTGGGAAGAGAAAATGGAGGGGTGTGGTATAACTGGGTGCTCAAAATGAGGTCTATACTAATGGGGTGCTCTATAAAGGATTTATACTAGCAGGGAGTTTCTAAATGGTATGAGACTACTGTAGATTTGGTAGTTTTAGGATTGTTTAAGGGGCAAAAGTGCAGAGGTGTTCTCTGTGCAACTAAGTGCACTTTAAGGACTTTTCAGCCAGATCACGGGCAGCTACTAAGGGAAACTTTATCTACTGAAGTTTTTGCATATATAACTGCCAGTGGTTACCCCCACTGTGTGCTAGTGTGCAATGATGCATGGGTTATGTGTAAACAGATAAATACAGCAGGGCAGTGGCTGGTTGCCTAACTCTGTGGAGCTGTGTTAAAACAAGCACAAACCAGTGCACACGCGGGGCTTATGTAGCAACAGTGAGCAAACTGAATTAAACAATTTAACCAATAAAAAAGCTCAAAACTGCACCCTGTTCCAGCAATTTTCAATCAGATGAGTCCTAGCTGCACTCTCCTGTCACAGGGTTGCAGGGAGGCCCTCTCCAACAAAAGATAGTCTGGTTTAGTTCACAATTTAACAGATAAAACCAGATTCAGCAGGACTGAATCTAGTCTATGCTATAGTAGACAAAAAGTGCAACAAATCAGCAAGAACAGTTTTATAAAATCAGCAATATAGCAAAAATACAGTTTAGAAGTGTAACATACAGTATAAAATTGTACTTATGGTTAGCAGAATGCAACAGATTCCTTGGATTGCACAGATGAATACAGCAGAGCAGTGGCTGGTCATCTGACTCTGTGTTAAAACAGTGAGCAAACTGAATTAAACAATTTAATCAATAAAAAGTTCAAAACAAACCTGTGCCAGCAACCTTCAATCAGATGAGTCTTAACTATACTGCCCTGTCACAAGGGTGCAGGGGGAGCCTTTTCCAATAAAAGATAGCCTGATTTAGTCGTCTGAATCTAGTCTATGCTACAACAGACAAAAAGTGCAACAAAACAAGAACTGTTTTTAAAAAATCACAAGTATAGCAAAAATGCAGTATAAAAGTGCAAAATACAATATAAAAATGTAATATTGTTCTTATAAACTTAGAATGTTTCTAGAATAACAGAATCTGTGTTAACATGCATTTTGTGAAGGATATGAAGTCTTAGTCGTAAATGTGTCTTTAGTGACTTCAGTCCTTGGTGATGACTTGTTTGAACCAAGCTGAATTGAGGTGGGCTACCAGCCACAACTCTGAGCTGAGATATCAGGTGACTTGAGGCTTCTAAGCCTCTGAAAAGCCATAAGTTGCCTGTGTTTGCTTGATTATGCTATTTACTGCATGCTGTATTGTGTTCTGCTTATTAAATGCTGTATTTAAATATTATAAACTAAACTACACTTTGTACTACATTTGTTTGCCTTACTGTGCCTTTTAATCTTATTTTGTTGCTGTTTTCACTGTTGCAGAGCATTTTTGCTATTTTCATTATTTACAAAATAATTGTTGCTACTTTTCAGTGTTTGCAAAGCATCTGTTCTGTTTTTTCAGCCAAGCAGTGTTTTGAATAACCAATTTGTTTGCAGTTTAAAGCATTCTTTACTGTCTCCTTGCTATTTTTCTGCTATTTAAAAATGCTTTAGTGTCTCACTGCTGTTTTTTTTTGCTATTTAAAACATTTTTTAGTGTTTCCCACCTAAATTAGTATAGCTAGTAGTTGTAACATAGTCCAGACGCAGGTTTGCTGGATCTGGGTCTGTTTGTAGTGGCTGTTGTATTCTGAGTACATTTTCCAAGCCATCTCTGATTGGAGGGGGACTTCTGCACCCTTGTGAGAGAAGTATGATGACTGGAACCTGTCTGGTGAAGGGAGATTGGTTTAGGGCTTGGAGTAAGCACCCTCATTTGTTCTTTAGCTTTTAAGTTTTTAGCTTCTGGTATTTAAGCTCCAATTTAGAGTGCATTTCTGCTTGTTTGCACATCACACAGCACTACACACTGCCGCACAATTGTGCACCATAGCAGGACAGATAATTTTGACAAGTTTTCCCTTATATACAGCTTTAGTACATTAGTGTAGTCCACACCTTTAGTACGTCTCTGGTCTAAGAAATATTGTTAGTGAGCTGTGATCTATTAAAGCACCAGCCAAAAAAACCCATCAGAAATACCTATCTACAGAGCACCTCCTAAATCAGTCCTGAAAGCACTCTCTTTGTGATAACAGTTCTTCAAGTCTAGCATTATGGACAGTTGGACTACCCTTGATTCTCCTGCCAGCCTTGTTGACTTGGGTTTCCTGAGGCAGTGTAGCAACTGCCTCATGTACACTGACAACCCTCTACTAATAACTCACTCTAGTACAGAGTGTGAGAGATGTATCTACACCAATAATCTTGAATCCCTGCTCTCTTGCACTCAAAACAGTAACACTGAAGAGGTTGTCAACTCATCCACCACTACTCATGCATTTAATACCACTACTCATACACATAGTACACATTCAACACATAAATCAACATATGCGGAAGTTCTCTCAAAAAACTTATTGAAACCCAGAGACCTCCAAAACAAAAAGACTGCTACAACTAACATAGTTCCCAGAGCACCCAAGACACATAGCAACACCAGTGTCTCACCTACCAAGCCCTTACACTCAAAAAAAACAAACTTTCTTGTCATTGGAGACTCCATAGTGAGATACACAGATGTCCCACTCATCAGGTTAGACAAGGAGAAAGTCACGGTCAGCTGCCTGTCTGGTGCCAGGATTCATCAGATCACGCATGACCTCAGGTTTCTTGGTAGCAAGTACTATTATGACTCTGTCATTGCTCTTGTTGGAGTGAATGACCTGAGACACACCTCACTGGACTATATGAAAAGAAACATGATTGAGCTCTCCAAGTATGTGTCCCAAGCAGGTATATCCCTAGCTTAGAGCAGCATATTACCCTCACCTAGAATGATACCATAGTATAAACAAAAAAATGAATGATTACAATAATTGGCTTAGTTTTTGGTAACATTCAAAGGGGATCCAGTTTCTGTCAGCCTGGGATGGCATAGTCGACAAACCTCATTGCTTTGCAGAGATGGTGTGCACCTGCCACCAGTAGGCTTTTGTCTGCCAGAAAAAAGCTCTTGCCTCCCCCATAGTGCCTTTTTTAGGCAAGGTCTCAAAAACAAAATTGCTGACCATAACAAAATAAGGGTTATGCTGCTAAATGCTAGAAACTTAAACCAATCACTGCACACCCTGAAAGCACTTTTATCACTGGTGGATGTAGATGTCTGTGCCATCATGGCCTTAGAGAGTACCCTGGCCTTGCAAGGTTACAATGCCTTCCACACCTTCAGACCGTAAAACGAGTGTGTGAGAAACAATGGAGGTGGTGTTTCTATCTACAGTGGATATAAAAAGTTTACATACTCCTTACATACTCCTGTTAAAATGCCAGGTTTTTGTGATATTAAAAAAGAGACCACAATAAATCATTTCAAAACTTCCCCCACCTTTAATGTGACCTATAACCTGTACAAGTCAATTCAAAAAATAAACAAATCTGTCAAGGGAAAAATATAAAAAATAAAAAACGCACAATAAGCTGGCTGCATAAGTGCGCACACCCTTAAACTAATACATTTAATTACAGCATTCAGTCTTCTTCGCTAGGAGTTTATCAGCATGGCACATCTTGACTTGGCAATATTTGCCCACTCTTCCTTGCAAAAGTGCTCCAAATCTGTCAGATTGCAGGGGCATCTCTTGTGCACAACCCTCTTCAGGTCACCCCACAGATTTTCTATTGGATTTAGGTCTGGGCTCTAGCTGGGCCATTCCAAAACTTTAATTTTCTTCTGATTAAGCCATTATTTTGTTTATTTGGATGTATGCTTGGGGTCATTGTTGTGTTGAAAGGTGAAATTCCTCTTCATCTTCAGCTTTCTAGCACACACCTGAAGATTTTGGGCCAAAAAGTGACTGGTATTTGGAACTGTCCATAATTCCCTCTACCTTGACTAAAGCCCCAGCTCCAGCTAAAGAAAGGTAACCCCAAAGCATGATACTGCCACCACCATGCTTCACGGTGGGGATGATGTTCTTTTGGTGATGCGAAGTGTTGTTTTTAAACCAAACGTACCTTTTGGAATTGTGACCAGAAAGTTCAACCTTGGTCTCATCAGACCATAACACATTTTCCCACATCTTTTGGGGAGACTTGTTGCATTGTTTTGCAAAATTTAGCCAGGCCTGGATGTTTTTCTGCATAAGAAAAAGGTTTCTGTCTTGCAACCCTACTCCATATCCCAGACATACGGTGAATACGGGAGACTGTTGTCACATGTAGTACACAACCAGTACTTGCCAGAAATTCCTGCAGCTCCTTCAGTGTTGCTGTAGGTCTCTTGGAAGCCTCTTTGACCAGTTTTTGTCTTGTCTTTTCATTAATTTTGGACGGACTTCCAGTTCTTTGCAATGTCACTGTTGTTCGATATTTTCTCCACTTTTTGATGACTGTCTTCAGTGTGTTCCATGGTATATCCAATGCTGTGGAATTTTTGTACCCTTCTCCTGACGGATAATTTTCAACAATGAGATCCCTTTGATGCTTTGTAAGCTCTCTGCAAACCATGGCTTTTGCTATAGCAGGCAACTGAGTAAATATCAGGAAAATCCTACTAGAATAGCTGAACTTTATTTGGGGTTAATCAGAGTCTCTTTAATTGACGGCAGGTGTGTACCTAAGAAGACTGAATGCTGTAATTAAATCAAAAGGTGCTTCAACAAATTATTAGTTTAAGGGTGTGCACACTTATGCAACCAGCTTATTGTATGTTTTTTATTTTTTATATTTTCCCCCTAACAGATTTGTTTGTTTTTCAATTGAATTGTAGAGGTTATAGGTCACATTAAAGGACTTCTGCAGTGGTGCAGCAGTAGCGTTGTTGCCTCAAGCAAGAGGTTCTCCCATTCGATTCTCGACTGGAGTGCGGGGAGTGCCTGCTGTGTGGAGTCTGCATGTCCTCCCCACGGTTGGGTGGGCGTTCGAAAGACATGCGTAAGGGCGTTGAAGGTTGGACGTCGAGCTGGCACCTCGGTGTTTGTGAAAAATCTACTGCCAATCATTAGCGGACTGGAGTTCTGCTGTGGTGACCCCTAACTGGGAAAAGCCGAAAGACAACAAATTAGGTCACATTAAAGATGGGAAAAGTATTGAAATTATTTATTGTGGTCTCATTTTTTATATCACAAAAACTGGGCATTTTAACAGGGGTGTGTAAACTTTTTCTATCCACTGTATAGTAGAGATAAATTCACCTCCTGACTAGTTAGACTGGACAATTCCATGCAGTTACTCCATGTTCAGATTATTGTGGGTAAGACCCCCATTCAAGCCATAGCTAGTTATAGATCCCCCTCCATGGATCATGATGTGCATGAGGTCTACTTCACCAAACTGGAGTCATTCCAAATATTGTCAAACACTCTGGTCATAGGAGATTTCAGTTATCCCACCATGAACTGGGAAACATACTCTAACCCTAATTCACTAGTGCAAAAGTTCCTTGACTTCATTAACTCAAATGCCCTGGAACAAATTGTTCAAACCCCAACAAGAGGAACAAACCTACTAGATCTGGTCCTCACTAACATGACAAACAGATACACCACTGCAACTGTCAGACCCTCATTAGTTAAATCTGTCCACAATTCAGTTGCCTTCAAAATGGCACTAACACCACAACTCACAAAGGGAGAAGTCAGACTTAAAAGTTTCACCAAAGCAAACTATACCCTCCTAGGGAAGGTATAAATGCATTCCAAGCCCCACCCCCAGCTAGAAGTGATAACTACACCAAAGCTACACTAAAGCTCTGTACAATCCCTTGTATAAGTGTATAGACTTGGTTGTTCCAGAAAGAATCAAAGCCAGAGCTCCAAGTAAAAAAAAAAGCCACCCGGGTAGACATCCGGCATCAAAAAACTTCACAACAAATGCAAAAAGTTGCTGTCTAAGAAAACTAAAGCGAGGCCAAAACAATGGAAAAACACACTCCTCAGTCTCAACAGGCAAATATAAGACAACATGTCAAATCTTCTAAGGATAACTTTGAAAAATACTTAGCAATCACAGCCAAGGATAATCATAAAGCCTTTTACAACTATGTACATAGCTTAAAAGGTAGGACCCAAGCATGTGCCAAACTAGTGACTAACTTTATCATACTCTGATCCCGCAGAGATAGGATAGATTTGTCGAAAAGTTCACTACATTATCCCCTCCAAACTTATCACAAACATTGCCCCAAATTCCCCCCCACCCTACATATCCAAAGAACAGGTCATTAAAACCTTACCCAAGGCAAAAAACACAGCTTCTATGGGATCATATAGCATTCCAGGCTGTTTTCTAAACAAACTAAAACATGAACTAGCATCACCATTAAGTACCCTATTTAATAACAGCCAAACTACTGGCTTTGTTGCCTGTGAAATGGAGAACAGCAGCAGTTACTCCCTACACAAAGGTGGCTTAGCAACAGACCCAGGCAATTATAGACTCATAAGTCTGATCAGCCTCATCTGTAAGGCCATGGAACATATCATCATGGACCTCATAAATAGAGAACCTCCAAACCCTAGATCCGATGCAATTCGGCTTCATCAAGGGCAGATCCTGCCTATTAATCCTGGTGGATTTCTTCAAAAATGTGACCAGGGCCATTGACGAGGGCAAATCTGTTCACACAGCATACCTTGACTTGGGAAAGGCCTTTGACACAATCCCACACTCAAGCATTATTGATAAACTTAGCAAACTGAATGCAAACCCCTTTGTTTAAGATGGGCTGCCAACTGTCTCACAAACCAGTCACACATTATCAAAGTGGGTGACTCCACATCCAGCAGCAGACCTGTCACCAGTGGGGTGGCACAAGGGTCAGTGCTGGGCCCCCTACTGTTTGGTGTATACTTCTCAGAAGTTCAGGCCAAAACTAAGGGCCTGTGGCTGACAAATTTTGTGGATGACTGCAAACTGGGTGCATTTAATGAATTCACAAATTATGTTAGTATACTTCAGGAGGGCCTTACGCAGACAAATAACTGGTGTCTTAGTCACGGTCTCAACTGAATGCAAAGAAATGCACCATCATTCCCTTTGGTAAAAACAATGTCCCTTCACACTATCAGATTAACAACAATACTCTATGTACCTGAGAAGTGGTAAGAGATCTGAGATCACAAGTAGACTGCGACCTTACCTTTGACCACCATGTGTCTACTGTAGTAAGGAAGGCTTTCTATATAGCGCACTTGATTAGCAAAGGCATCGCCTCTAGAGCAAAGGAAGTTATAAACCCCTATACTAGTCACTAATCAGGCCCATAATTGAGTATAATGGACCTTTTGGCATGTAAAGTCCCTGTCACTATACTCAGTATTGTGTAGACTTCTTGGAGAAGACTTATGCCTGGTTTACAGAGCAATCTTTGACCCAAACCTAATAAATTTGCTGCATATCCATAAATCAAATGGGACTAGAGCTACCCATTCTAAGGACCTAAATCTGGCCTGTGACTTGAATAGGATGTGCCAGAGAGACAGACTTGTCTCCCAGTGACTGCCGCATCTTTGGAATTGGCTGCTAATTCATTTGAAGCAGAGCATCTCTATGACATTGTTCAAAAGGATATAAAAAGCCAGATAGAAGCCAGTAAGATCCACAACTGATTTATTGATTGAGTGCTTTTATCTCACAATAGAAACTTCATCAGAATACCATTGTAACAAAAACCTCACCTTTTATACATTGTCTTAATCACATAAAATGACATCACTTCCTTTACACAAAAAGTGAACTCATACATATATACAAATAACTACTTAAAAATACTACATGACATCATCTTATATAAAACACTTACATATAAAATTCTGCTTTAAGTTTTAAAATAGAACTAATAGAAATTGCACTGTTGAGTCCTGGTGCCTCAGAGGCATTAGTTCTCATTTACCATCTGAGCTCCTTCAGTTCTAGATATTCATTTAGGGATCTCTCCCTCTCACCCAAAGTGACTTGCTCAATGATAGTGAACCTGAAGCTGTGTCCTGGGTGCAAGCCGATATGTGCAGCTAGGGCATTTTTTGTTTCATTCCTACCAATGTCATAATAATGTTGGTAGAAACAAGAACAGGCACCAATGGAGGTGAAATAAACAAATCTAAATACTTGTAATGGAAACGACAGCTGAGTTTATTCAGTACATAAACGCACACATCACACGGTGTTTTCATCCACCGGACTTCATCAGATGTATCAAAATTTATCCAAGCTGTAGCAAACCTATTTATACCCCTTCCCCCCTATAATTAATTAACCAATTAATGATTTATTCAAACAATTAATGTAATATAACAAACATTAATGTTTCTGTGTTCATTAGTAAGAACATACTCTAGCATAAAAATATGCTGTTAATACATAACAAATATATAAAAACGTTCTACTTAAAACCTATTAACAATCATTCAAATTTACTAGTATGCATAAAATTCATGCAAACATGCAGCTCATATGTTTAAAATAAATACATTTAAAATACTCATACATACTCCTAAGGGTTTTAATAAAAAAGCAATTAAATATATATATATCTATATATCCTGCAGGAAAACTTTGCAGAAAAATATGCATTTAGTCACATGCTTGCTCTTGAGATTAATTTAACAAAACATTAATGTTTAGGATTAATCGATTCATGGGAGTTTTTTGATTGTAGTACAAAACATAATTCCCCCCAAATGTATTCCCTATCTTACGCTCCTCCTGCACCTCACCTTGTTTACATCCCAAAATTGGGGCAAATCTAGAGGTTCTGGCATTTTTAACTTCTACCATCACTTCCTCCACCATTGATGCAGGATATTTCCTAGTTAAAAACATGTCCCTCAACTTCCATTTTTCCTGTTCAAAGTCCACATCTCTAGTATTTAGATTTGTTGACTTCACCTCCATTGGTGCCTGTTCTTGTTTCATAAGTTGTTTCTTGGTCTTTTCGGGCACTTTACCTCATTTCTTGGCTGGATTAATAATGTTGGTAGATTATTATGACATTGGTAGGAATGAAACAAAAAATGTATAGGGTTACCAGATGTCTGGCAAAAGGAGGACATGTCCTCATTTTCTGCATTGTGTCCTCCATCTGGCAGACATTGCTTAAAAAGACAAAAATGGCTGGCTTTAGGTCATGCCAGTTAGTGACAGCCACAGTGGGCAGCTCATGTCATAGGACTGTGGGCGGTGGCAGTTGATGGGACTGTGAAGTCAGCAGTCTGTCACATAATATGTGATGCGGGCTGCTGATTAGTCCTGTCACTCTCGCATTCTCTTCCCGGGCTTTAGTTGCAAGGAGAGAGCGAGAGGAGAAACAAGGCTGTGGTATGTGTGTCACATCTGTGTGTTTTTTGGGGCTGTTGAGTGGTCCAATGGCCCAACGCCAACCGGATACTTTATTTTTTTCCGGGCAGGGTCAACCAGGTACTACTCTGTGTGTGAAACTTTACTTTTAAGGGCCGTGGCGTTCACTTTTTTTTTTTTTTTTTTAACTTGTTATAAGCTGGTAGGGTTTAACCAGATACTGGGAGGCAGTGTGTTTGGGGGACTGTTGATTTTCTTTTTTAATACACTGCCAGGCTCAACAGAACCAGATGATTCCTGTGGTCTGTGTGTTTTTTGGGGCTGTTGATGATGACTTTCTTTCATACGGGCCAGGTGCAGTTAGGAAGTAAGATATAGCAAAGCAAGAAGATAAATAAAAATCTGCATCAAAGATTAGTAGGGTACTAGTAATGTTTCTCTGAATTATGTATGTATGTAACTGGAGGTTCTTTTCTGCTATTCTGCTATAAGATATTTGCAGTCAAGCATCTAAATTAATACAGATTTTAAATGTGTTTTCCTTATTAATGTACTAGAACATGCCTGCCTGTTTTAGTTGACTGGTTAAAGATCTTCAATCTGGGCAGAGCAACTTAGTTTGAAAGCAGGGCAGATTTATATCTGATACTGATGAGAACCAAACAAAAATGGAGTGTTTTGTTTCTGTCAAAACTGATCTAGTTATACAGTATCCTTTTTCTGCACTATTCTATTTCTTTCATCAGATTTTGCAGTGCTCTGTCATTACACAAAAAAAAAGAAAAAAAAAAAAACAACTCCTACCGGAATCTTTACTGTGAATCCACAACTATATTAACTTTTAAAAGTTCTGTAGCTGAGCAAGCACATTTTATCTGCAAGCAAAGCATAAACTAAAGAACCAAAAGACTATACATTTAAAGATGTGAATTTTTCATGGCCCATTTCTAGTAATTTAAACATTCATCATCTTACTGTACATCTTGACTTCGATTAAAGATCTAATAAACTCTACTTAACATATTTATGGCCTGCACATTTTCAGGGGATCTTTAAAGTTGCATTCTACAGTGCAGTGGCAGGATATGTTTCTCTGCATGACATTTCCTTCTCCCCACATCTCTGTGCAAATGAAACAAGTTTCTCAGTTTTCTGTATATCTAGTCTTTCTCTTCTGGCATTGAACTTTGGTACAGAATTTCAAATTGCAGGGTTGGGGGTGGAATATTGAAGGTTAGGTGTTCATAAACTCTTAATGAATATTGCAGTTTTTGGAGTGATACATATGCTAAACCTACTTCCATTCAAAGTCTTATTACTTTCAATAAAGTTATACCTCCATGATGAAAAATGCAGTGCAGTGAATTATGAATGCCATTCAGTATAGAATAATTTTTGTATGCCTTAAACCAAGACCTTCATGACTGTTTCTAACATTTTTCTTTTATCTGTGAAAGTTAATGATATTCATGAGAGAAAGGGGATTAGATGGGATTAAGTGTTGAATCACTTAAAGGAAGCTATAAAATGCCGAAAGAGATTGAAGTTCACCTTATCTGTTTCAGATTATGAGAAGGGTACTGCAACACAAATGATTCCCCAAAACTGGTACCTCTGCTGATGCCCCCTTGAGATTATTTCTGATCACTGGTTTTCAGTAAATGCTGCAGCTATCAGTTTTTGTTTTCTTAGGTAGATCCACTGTAGCACCTTTTAATGTGGCTACTTTAATATTAAAGACTGCCTTTGACTGAAACACATTCACTAAGGAATCTTTTCAATTTGAATAGTAAGCTGCATTAAAACAGCAGGGACTTATGCCACTACCTTTAATGGAGCATCATTTGTATATGTATAGAACAATTAAGACACACATGTTTGATAGTAACTGAAGAAAATTTCAAAAAAGCAAGCAGAAAAATAAAAAAAGAACTTCTAACTCCTCAAGAAGCAGATCATGGATTTCAGTGAATGCTGTACCTAGCATTTTTTCACTTTTATCTCAAGATAGGTCCTCTGTAAAAGTATTTAATTTGACTATTGTCTTAGAACAGACTGTCTGACTATAATTTATTTGCTAAGAAAGATGTGGGACCTGCATTAGTACCTTTATTGAACCATCATAGGATCATAGGAGATTATTAGGCTATCAACCTGGAGGTCATTTTAGGCCTGGCCGTTTCATCCCAATGTAATACCATAGATACTATAGTCAATACCCAGGATTGTATTTATTAATGACTGACCATGTCTATGAAGGTTGTGGGTGCTATCCCTGGTAAGAATTCATGGTGCCCCATCCACTCGTCCAGGTTCCTTTTGAACAGTGTCAAGTCACAGGCCATATTTAGGTCCTTGGAATGGGTAGCTCTAGTCCTGTCTTGATTCATGGATATGCAGCAAATTCATTAGGTTTGGGTCAGAGATTGCTCTGTAAGCCAGGAATAAGTCTCCCCTAAGACGTTTATATGATACTGAGTATAGTGACAGAGACTTTAGTTGGTCTGTGTAATCCGCGTGCTGAAGTCCCTTGATCGTCTTAGTTAGAAAACTCTGAGATTTCTCCAGTTGTTGCAGGTGCTTTGTACAGCACATGCCAAAGGGGCATTATACTTAATTATGCACCTAATTAATGATGAGTACAGAAGGGTTATAATCTCCTTTGCTCTAGAGGCAATGCCTTTGCTAATCATGTGTGCTAAGCAGAAAGCCTTCCTTATTACAGTAGACACATGGTGGTCAAAGTTAAGGTTGCAGTCTACTTGTGATCCCAGATCTCTTATCTCTTCATAGGTACATATTGGTCTATGCAGAGAACACTTGCACAGGTGTCCCAAATTTTTGTGTAAGCTCAGAAAGCCAGAGGAAAAGAAGAAAGAAGTCCTCCTTCTAACTCCTTAAGTGAAAATGAAAATTTCATACTAAACAAAATTGTTCTCATTTTTTCCCATGATTCTAAGGAACATTTTTCTTCCTAATCCTGAAGCTCTTTTCCAAGGGATATTTTCTTCATGGGAGAATATTTTACATGGCCTGGAAAGTAATCTCTCATAACCACAGAAATGATATGGAGAGCTAATGATACATCCTCATGCTGACTCGACAGTCTCCCTTCTCTGTTATACTTTTAAAGATATGTTGAAGGCAAACGGTCATCATCCTGATTTGCAGTCTTCAGCAACAAAGTAGCTGATAGGTTGTATAAATCTGCCTTAGCTAGATAGGATTTATATAATGCCCACAAAGCTGTTCCTATTACTTCCTCTTTATTCATTTCTAACTTAAGTGAGAAAACTGTTCATCTAGCTCCAGTCACATCATATGTATATGTATCATCAGATTATATGCACACAGTACATTATGTATATAGGGTCTATATTATTTCAGCAAACACTTAAAATAGCAAATGCTGTTTAATCGACCCAATAAAGTCGAAATCCCTAAATCCCGAACACACAGAACAGCGATTTTTTTTTTCCCCAGGGAAGAAAAATCACTGGGCCGTGTTCAGGACTTTACCCTTTCCTCTCCTGTAGTGCGATTCTGGAGTTGGTATAGTTAAGTAGGGAGGATGTGGGGGCACAGCCCCCCACATTAGGGGGTGTAGGGAGCAAAGCCTCCACTTTATTTTGTGTTTGGATTTTTTTGTTTGTTTTTTTACGAATCAGTGTTTTTTTTTTTCCTGGGAAAAAATCACTGTTCCGTGTGTTCGAGATTTATGAATTTTGACTTTATTGGGTCGATTAAACAGCGTTCTCTATTTTAAGCATTCACTGAAATAATATAGAAGAGCTCCAGAAAGATAGGGTCTATATTAGATCAGTGAACGCTTAAAAAAGCGAACGCTGATTGATCAACCTTATGTAAGTGAAAGCTTACAATCTCAAACTCACAACCTTCCTAGGGAAAAAAATCTCTGATACAAAACACATACACACAATACAAGCACACCAAACAAACAGAAATCCACACACAAACACCTAAAATCTGACACCTAACCCTACACTAAACTTTGCACACACCACTAACTATCCACTTACCTTAACCCAAACCCTAACCCTAAGGTCCGTCACTATCGCACACTCACCTCACCCGCTCCCTAACACTAACTCACCTAAACCCACCCTAACCCTCACGTCCACACAATCGCACACATACCTAACCCGTGCCCTAACCCTAACTCACCTAACCCACCCTAACACTCACATCCACACAATCACACACTTACCTGAATCCGACCTGTAACTTTCCACCACAGCACTGAAAATACCGAAGCAACAGAAACAGACAACTAAATTATTTCCCTAGGAAAAAAAATTGAGTTTCTGTTGCTTCGATATTTTGAACATTCACTTAAATAAGTTCGATCAATCAGCATTCACTTGTTTAAGCATTCGCTGATCTAATATAGACCCAGAAAGATAGCATCCTCTGTAACAACATAACATAAGTCACCACCATACGGCGCTCGATATTTTGAGATGTAATGAAGTACTGTTCCACTTTTGGAAAAATGGGGGTTGGCAGCTATGAATGATCTCACTGAGTATACTTTATAAAGTCGTACTGCAGTATAAATTATTGTATGTATTTGTGGAAGATTTTATTAATGCAGCTAATATAAAATGTTATAATGTACCTTACAGTCTCTTTAAAATAAATAATGTTGAGCACTACAGTGAGATATCCTTAAATAAATAGATAAAATATGTATGTGGTGCATGATGGTGTTGTGAGCCAGATCACAAAAGGAAGCACATCCTTTCTGGAAGGAAGCTTGAATAAACCCTATAATGAAAGCTAGAAACACAGCCATAGTGTTGCTTAGAAAGCATTCTGACAGGTGTCAGGCCATTATGGAAGGGGTGTGGGTCATGATGAGATTTACTTAACCATGCAAAGGTTTGGCCAGGATTATGTAGCCCAGATAACCATTTGTAATGGCCAGATGTGGGCAGAACTCACCCTAACCTTTGTCATGGACCATTGCTTAATTTTTTCTACAGTACTTAGTAGCTTATCAACTAGAATTGGAAGCTAGAGTAAATATAATTTATATTTAAGCTATAATTTATATTGTTTAAAGCCTTCTGTTATAGTTTATTTATTAGCAATTGTTTGCCAGGATAGTGACCACAGTTTTCATCCTTTTAGCACAAGAAATCTGACTAAAGCCTTATAAATGTACACCGAACAGAACGGCTTTGATTGGCTGGGAGAAAATATTACACTAATTCTCCTTTGCTGTGAAGTTTCCAGACAGGGTCATAGACTCTATCTATGTGTAACATTTTGTACTTCTGCAACAGTCCTGTCATATCTTTTTACTGAAGTATTTTATCTAAAAATGTTGCCCAGCAGAAACACCAACAAGAGGAAATGCAAATTCTTGGACCACGTGAAAATGAAGTATCCGTACTTTGGTGAAGGACTGACTGAAAATGAAGCAAAGTTTGGTTTGTGATTCTTACGTGTCCATTGCAAACAATGGTACCAGTGATTTAAAATGACATGTTACCAGCAAAAAACACAGAAACATGCTAGAGACATCAGCTTTGTCTGCGAAAATCGCGTCATTTTTTTCAACTGAAACATTTGGCAGAATCTTTGAAGACACGTGCTACAGAAGCAACATTAGCGTTTCATACTGTCGCTCATCATCAATCATATAAATCTATGGATTGCACTTCTGGTCTAATGCGTAGGCTGTTTGGTGACTCCGAAACTGGTAAAAATATTACATGTGCCAGGACAAAAATGGAGGCAATTATTAACAATGTCATTGGTCCTCACAGTGTTATGGAAGTAGTAAAGTCATTAAATGGCATTAACTGGTTTGAAATTGCAACAGATGCCAGTAACCATGGTGTAGAAAAATTATTCCCAATTATCATTCAGTATTTTAATTAGAAAGCTGGTGGAACGCAGACTAGATTACCTGCACTAGACAGCATGCCAAATGAAGCATCTGAAACGGTATGTAATTACCTACTGGAAACCTTTGAGAAATACAGTCTGTCATCAAAATGTGTTGCATTTGCAGGAAACAATGAAACATGAACTTTGGGGGCATAAATAGGAAAGAAGGCAAGAATGTTTTTTTCACAGTTGAAAATGAGCCTTAAGAAGCCAGTGGTGGGCCTTGGATGGCCAGCCCATGTTCTTCACAACTGTATTACACATGGTGCAGATTTAATGGCAGTTGATGTTGAAGCAATTGTGCTGAAGTTGCTTAACTATTTTTCTGTGTATACTGTTCGCAGGGAGGCTTTAAAAGATTTCTGTGAATTCACTGATGTTGACTATCAGCAGTTGTTTTACTACAGCAAAACTAAATGGCTCAAGCTATTTCCAGCAATTGAGAGGCTGTTGCAATTATTGCCCACGTTTAAAGCATACTTTCAGAGCATAAATCAGCCACCGGTGCTGATAAAGAATTTTTTCAAGAACAGTTTTTCAGAAGTATATTTGTGGTTTTTGCATTCGCTGATGTCAGTATTTCAGGCGAAAACTGCAGCTATTGAAAGGGAAGAAACATCAGCGTTGGAGGTTTGTAGCATCCTACAGTTGACAAAGCAAACTCTGCTAAGCAGACAGAGTGAAACTTTTATCTCCCTGAAAGTGAGAGAACTTCTGAAAAAACTGCGTGAAGATGTCCGAGATGAAGAATGCAAGACATTCATGACAGATGTTCAGTCCATGTATCAACGGTGCATTGATTACTTGGAAAAGTGGATGACACCCTTCGATAAATTTCAGTGCTTTTGTTGTATGTATTTAGAAAAAGTGAAAGACAGTACATTCAATGATCTGTTACCATGTGTACAGTATATAAGCGAAAAGGGTATTGTTGTAGACAATGTACAGTGGTATGACCAATAATGCAACCTGAAATCACTCATAGGACAGAAAGATGACAAGTTTTTTGACAGTCTCCTTCATGAACAGTGGTGTTCATACTTTCAAAGTTGTGCAAATGAAGCCACTTATTCAGAGTTGCTTAAAATCTGCAAATTTTTCTTTTGTATTTCCTGGGCACAATGCCAACGTTGAAAGAGCATTTTCCTTGATCAACGCACAATGGACAAAAGAAAGAAATAGACTGTCTGTTGACTCTGTCAGAGAAATTCTTCTTACAAAGTAAAATTTTAAGTATGTTTCTTGTCTGGAGTTCCACACCTATGTTGCCGAGAACGATGAACTGCTGCAAAAAGTTGCCTTGTCTAAGAAATATGAAAACACATAGTTTTACTATAACTTTTAATTTTGATGACTCATTTTGTGACCTGTCAAATTAGTTGTTTTTAAAGTTTTCATTGTAACACACTGTACATTGTACATTGTAGCTGTTTTTGCCATGGTTACATGATGTGGTTGTCAACAAGTTCAGAAAGCACTGCAAACTCATAGTATATCTTAGATCAGGTTCATTATTAGGCAGGCATATTGTTGTAGAACAGAAGATGGTTTATTAACTGAAAGAAAGTCAGTTTTAGGTTTATGGAGTCTTTATTTTAATTTTTATATTTCAAGGCATGCGCAAGGAGCATTTTGGTTTAAATTATTAAGTCAAGGATGTGACAGCCTATGGGTGCAATATACTGTGGGAATTTGCATGTACTCTGGTATTACGTTTCTGTATTTATGAGCAGTAAACTTCTAGCAGTACCATTACACGAAGAAGAAAGCAACATGTCTTAACTTTTGAGTATTTTAAAGATCTGAACCTGTTCAGTAGTGTAGTTGTTATATTTTCCATGAAACTATTCAGTGGTAAATTGGTTATTTTCTCCATCAGCCTGTTCAGTAATAAATTGGTTATTTTGTCCTTGAAGCAAACTACTAGCTTAATGTAATGAAATGTTATTGTACAGCAGTCCAGGTGCCCCCTGTGTCAGTAAGGAATTATTTGTAGCAGCACTACACTGTCTTTCGTGAACAGAACAGGACGCCTTCTCCTTTGTCCTCCTTTATCATGGCTTTTTTATTTTATTTTTTTTATTTTACGTTTGTTTACCGGGCTAGTCCAAATGGATACATGTCCATTTTCAGTAGTGGCCCGGGGAGATAAGCTCCCAAGATTAAACTAATGTAAAAGAAATACAAAGCAATACAGCAACATAAAACTAATACATGTTAAAAATACAAATACAGTAAAGCTGCAGACTAACATAGCAGAACTAGCATCAAGGAGTATAGGCACTAAAAATGCTAAAAAAAATGATTACATACATTACTGCTGTAGGCTAGCATAGAATGAACAACATCAATAGAAAAACATGAATGCAGGTTTTGGCAATGGCGAAGTTTGAGAAGCATATATCTGAGGTATATAGTTTGACATTTGTTCTACAGAAGAGTTGAGAAGAGATGAGAGGCTCTAATTAATTATAATAATAATAATAATAATTATTATTATTAATTATTATGCCTATTTTTTACACATGTGTAACATAGGTGGCATTAATACTAAAACTGACAATGAAAGTGCCAGGATCAGGAGTAGGGTTTTAGAAATATACAAAGTAAGTTTCATGTAATAAGAAAGAAATAAGAAACTACAATATTAATTAAAAGGAGGGTTTATTTGCCCACTAGTGGGTTATAGAAGGGGAAAAAGCAGTATACTCTACAGTTAGTGTTAATCTGGGTTAGTACGTGGGCATAACCATTGTGCTTTGAGGTGTAGTTTTAGTTGGTACTTGAAGAGTGGTAATGATGAAAGTAATTGTAGGCTGCTGGGGATTATTAAGGGATTTCTGAATGGTTACTTGTAATTTATTTGCTGAGCGAAGGGTAGTAAGATTTCTATAAGGAGAGACTATGCTACTAAGACTAGGAGTATTGGTATGAAAGAGAATCTTATGGGTAATTTTAAATTGCTGAAATAGTAGCTGGTTTTGGACTTCTAGCCAACCTAGCTGTTTGAGATTTAAACAGTGATGGGTTCTATATGGTGAACCCGTTGCAAATCTGGCAATGTTGTTGTAGGAAGTTGCCAGTTTGTTTATGTTAGTTTTGGAAAGATGTGTATAAACAGATGAAGTATAGAGGAGGGTAGAGAGGCTTTGTCCTTCTTTATGACCCTTCAGTGTCCTCCTTTGGGTTCGCAGGTATCTGGTAACCTTATTCTTACCAGGTATAGCACCCACAACCCTCTTGGACATGGGCAGTCAATAAATACAATCCTGGGTATTGACTAGTGTATGTATGGCACTACATTGGGATGAAACGGATAGGCTTGAAATGTCATACCTCTCAACTGTCCCTGATTTTCAGAGACGTCCCTGATTTTGACTCAAATTTTTACTCTGTCCCTCTTAATCCCTCCTAAAACTAGTGACTTTTGGAGGAAAGGTGGTGAATTACACTTAATGAATAATGACAATAATTAAGAGTTACAGACTTCTTTTACTTCAGAAAATTTGTATTGATTCATATGCTCTGAGTCTGTCAATGTTTCAAGTTAATAGCACTAATATTTTAAAAGTGTCCCTGATTTTTTCGTGACTTGTCCCTGATTCAGTTGAAATTTGTCCCCGATTGGTTGAGAGGTCTGAGTCCTGGCTTATAGCCTACTACCCCTATGATCCTATTTACCAGAAAACTACAAATTTTATGACAAGCAGACCAAAAATAAGAGGCAAAATTTTGAACATTTTACAAATATCTGGACAGTTAACGGATATGCTAACAGTCAATGCCTTCATACCCCTTGCAATTACGTTAACAAAGTCACTGGTTCTGCACATTTGCTATATTTTTAACTTTAATGTAGCCCTCGATTTACGAAGTTAGATGCTAGGCAATCCTATTCGTACATCAAAATCCCTTAGCACAAGAATTATGGAGAAAGAAAAAGGGGCTGAAAAGCAGGCGCAGATTTTAAGTATTGGTCTTATAAAGTTGACAGAATAAAATATCTTGCATTAATATGTATTTTCTGATGTATATTAAGTCTGAAAGTCAGTTATTTAATGACTTTGATCCTGAATGACTTGAAAGAAAAATCATACATTTTATTAGGGAAAATCGGTTTTACAATATTCTGAACAGTTGAGTGTACCATACCAGTCGTAGTGCCTGAAATATAAAACTTCACGTCACGTTACAGCAGGGATTAAACTTCTTCATTCGTACGAGAGAGTAGAAAAATTAATTTTCTTCTACTTCCTGTGTGAGAGTTCACGCTATTGGGAAAATGGCGGCGTCCAAGGGGCATGTTGTGTTAAAAGCAGTCAAAAAGATAACTGTGCAGTTTTGTCCTTTCGAGTCGAATGCTAAATCTACTAGGTAATGCGTTACAGCACACTGATGTTAAATTGTTAATTGCACTTTCTGGACATCCATAGTGGAAGTAATATCACTATTTAATTTTTAAAGAGTTGTCATTTTTCATCTTAAAAATCGGGAATAGAAGTCTGTGGATTGCGTCCACCCAAACGCAGAAGTAAAATTTGCAGTAATTGTATGCGCTGATATTTGGTCACAGTTGCCCAGCAGTGGCATGCATATTCCCCAATTTATTTTTCATTGAAAGAGACTGCATAAGTATGTTGCATGAAACATTTTAGTGACAGGATTGAAGAAGTACTTACGACCTCAACAAGTAAAGATTATTGCATTTGTTATTCTGTTTGGTATTGGTAACAGGAAGAGAAGATCAGACCGTGCTAATTTTATTTAGCTGCCACTTCAGACTATTGTGCAGGAAACGTAGTTTTTGATAATTTCTGGAGACTTCTTGATAACGCGTGCTGGCAGTGCCCTATTTGCGCGGTCAGTGAAATATTGCTAGAGTCGCTTAAATACCGTATAGGGCTTTTCTGTTAATTTGGTTTGTGTGTGAGAGAATTTTAAAATTCATAGTTGCTTGGGGATAAAAAGGAAACAGCCCTTGCAACCAAATTAACGATCGTCTTCTGTTTCAAATTTATAACGTAGCTACCAATCAATTTGTCTGCCTACCTACGTTAACTCCTGTTAGCCGTCTCAAACCGTAACAGACATCTGCTTGCAGTTGTGCAGATTATGACACGCCACCTAGGTTCTCGAATCGGTGAGGAGTGGGTAATGATGACTTGACTGGAAGCCTGATGCAGCTGTCAGTCAAGCGTTCAGTATACAGAGTGGTTAGTCAACTGTTTTAATTTATCTAGTTTAGCAATATGGCAAACCCTGCACGTAGCTCTTAACCTAAAACCCATTCCTAATCCTACAACTCATAAACCTCATCCCTGTCTCTAACCTTAAAAATCACCTGAATCTAGAAATCCACTCCCTAGCGGTAGTAGCTCTAATCCTAAAACTTGTCTAATGTAGCTGTGGGCACTCTCTTAAGTGGGTGGCAACAACTCACCACCAATTGTCATTACAGAAGTAGCAGATGGTGGCTGCTATTGTGCGTCACTGTTCTGGCTATGTTGTTGATAACTTCCATTGTTCTGCAAAATCATCTAGTTAGATAGGTGGTTAATTTCATTGGTAGGAGGGGCTGCCTCCCCTTAACACCCTGCACCTATTATTTCAAAATTAAGAGGTGGGGGTGAGAGAGTGCCAGCCCCCCTCCCCCAGGCCATGCCTCCTGTCAAATCCAAGGTATGTTGATTCATCCATCCATCCTCAACCCCTTTTCCCATTTTGCACATGGGTTGGGGTGTATGTTGATTATTGCCAACCGAACACTGCGTCTTCTGTCCCTGTAATTCTCAAGTAATATAATTTGTATGCTGGTATAGCATTGTGCTAATTACTTAGAACAACTTAACAAAAGATAGTGTTTTGCAATATTCCGTCCATCTTTTTGCCTGTGTGTCCAGTCTATCTCTGTACCTACTTTCTATCTAAATAAAATTAGTCCAGGTTGTGCAATGGAGAAAAATGCTGCTGTAATTACTATGGCGTAACCACACCACTTTCTATTCTGGGCGGGTACTTATGTAAGGACAGAGTTCTCCATAGTTGCCAAATAATGTTGAATAGTATAAAATCACGTCATGTGCTTTGGCAAATTTGTAGGTGCAATGTAGGTTAGAAAGCAAAGTCTATTCAATGTTTGTTTGAGGTTCTTGCAGAGTTCAGTGGCAAAAGAACTGTTTTTCAACTGGTACTAATTGGAACTTCATAAAATTGGTGAGGTCACAGATGGATATGTTGATGTCACATTGGTGGAAGATTCAGCGCAGTGAAGTGAAGAACCATTAAAGATGAAAGTGAAATGCAGTAGTTAAGTTACATAAGTTGAAAATGAAACAACAGTAATTCTGAATGACTAGAAGTTTTGAGTTGTTCAGCAAGAGGCTGTGCTTATCTGAGTGCAAAGAAAATGAAATTAAGTAAAGTATGCAGTTGAAAAGGATTTATAAATTAAGTTGTGTATGGAGGCTGAAGTAGACTGCGGTGGTGGTGCTGCGGTAGCATTGTCGCCTCACAGTAAGACGTTGTCCTGTTCGATTCTCAGCCAAAGTGTCTTCTGTGTGGAGACATGCATAAATGGGCGTACCTTCATTGAAGGTTGTGCGTCAGGGCTGGCAACTCGGCACGTAAAAATCTACTGCCAATCATTAGCAGACCGGAGTTCCACTGTGGCGGCCCCTAACTGGGAAAAGCCGAAAGACACAACATGGAGGCTGAAGTAGGTTAGGCAAATAGTATTCTGGCCGAGTTATGAGACACTCTTCCTATGCTGGTCATGTATGTATTTTTATTTTTCCATGGATATCACATTTTTATTCAGGTAAAAGTTTAGCCCATAGGTGATCTAGTAAGGTACCAAGATTTTGGCAACATAATTGAGGATGATGATTCCTTCTGTGGAGGAGGTGTAGCTAAGATGGGAAAAGGTGTCAACTGCCATGTTTTTTGGCTTTGAGGGATTTGATATCGGGCAGTGCTTAGTAAGATGAGACTTTTGCCTCAGATCTGAACTAGTGATGCTGTCATCAAGGTCTGTTCTCTGGACAACCATTTATTGTTTTGCATAATTATGTTGTGTTACGGGATCGCACAAGGTGTAGCTAAAATAGATTGAGTAATGTGGATTGTTGAAGGAACGTAGGCTATATTGTTCAAGGAAGAAGAGGTGTTCATCACTAAGACTGTTACATCCCGAATGTGAAGGCAGTTAGGAAATCATTTTAAAGTCCAGTTCAAAATATACAAGAACGGGAGAACACAGTAAGCAAATAGTGCCAAAGACTTTGGGCAAGTAAAAAAAAAACACTCATTTGTTGGTATTTCTGTAAATCTTGTTCCTGTGGTAGTAAAAAGCAGTGTAAATGTAGTGCCCACACAGAAATCTCAGATTTTTGACGGTTAGCAGCCCATCTTTATAAATGATATATTCAGTAATTTTAGAAAGGAGTGAGAGAGAAAAATGTTAGCAAAAAGGTAAGATTAAAAATCTTTTTTTAATGTTATATGTTTAACTGGGTAAATCCTTTGGGCAAAGTGCTCCTTTTCAGGGGTGACTTGGAGGTACCGTCTGGTACATAGTAGGTAAATAGAGGTTGAAGGACTCAAACCCATTACCCTTGACTACAGGAATCAACTCATTAAGTACTTCAGAGCCGTAAGCATCTGTTCTAATTAAAAGAACTTGCCACGCACTATACATTTTGCCTTCAGGAGTGTTAGGTCACAGCTTCTGCTCCAGATTTCTGTGTGTAATCTGTCCCTCGATAGTTATAGCATTAAAGTTATTACACTTGCATTGTAGCATGTATTACTCTTACTCTGAATAATGTTAAAATGTGAAGGCATTGGATGGTGGATGAAATGCCATTGTGACAGATGGCTGTTGTCATGATGTTGGCTGGGGTGTGGCTGTGTTTCACAGCTTGTGTGCTTTATAGCTAACTGTAGGAATGTGTATGCACATTCCTTTTTGCAATGTGCTATTTTTTTTCTTTTTTTTTTTCTGTCTTTTTAGCCTGATTATGTTGTTTAGGTAGGCTATATTGAGTAGGACATTGGCTTTTTGAGAACATTAGATGCTTAGCTTCCATGGCCAGTGCACAACATGTGACATCATCCTCATAGATTTCAGCCTCCCTTACCCACATTTCTCTTCATAGATGCAGCTGTTAGTGCATACTTACTACATACCTGACCCCCTTCAGCTATACAGGAGCATATGTAGATACTCTGGTGTGTTCACTTTCATCAGTTATGTAGAGCTCTAGTATGAGGTATTTACCGCACTCAGTTATGCAGAATGTTTGAGTGCCGGTCATAGTATATTGACCAGGAATGCTAACTCAGAAAGAACAAGTTGTGCAGAATTGTTCTGTTTGAAGTATGCACCATGACAGCAATATAAGGGAAGAAGAGGTGTTATATACAGTTTCAGATCATCCGTAGACTCGAGCGAGCACTAATTTGTTCAGTTTCAAAGAAGCCGTCCATGTCATATGTGTAGGTTATTTTGTGCTCCCTTAAACTTATTATTGTTTGTATTGTCAAGACAGGTGACTATTATGTTTAACAGTCGTTCACAGTATTAGAGTCAGGAGTACAGAATATTTATGTAGTGATGGAAACATACAATGTGCAAACCATAGTCAAATAGCACAAGCAATGAAAATCTATTGAGAGTGGGAAAGCTGTAGCACAGCTACAAGGATAATCTTCTTACACTTTTGGAGTGTAGTAATGCTGCCATACAGGGACTTATTCTTTATTTCCGTAGTTCAACTGTTAATAGCCAAAAGGCTGAAAAGCAGATGTGTACTTCACCTAACTTACTGGTGCCAGAAAATTGACACAAAGTGAAGGAGATTCTGAAAGCAATCAAAAGAGAATGAAATAAAATTACAAAAAAAAAAAAAAAAATAGAAGACTACTAGATTTACTGGTTGGAACCAGAATAAGAATACAAAAGCCATGAAACATCCACAACCTGAAGCTGAAGTACTTGATAAAACAGCTGAACTTTGTCATGTTTTGGGAAGATGAAAACTATATTGAAAGAATTGCAGACATTTGTACAAGAGCGATTAAAGGTCTTAAGAGGAAGAGCAACTGTCACAATATTTCTTGTTCCAAAAAAAGTAGTATGTGAGAACTGTGATAGTCGAGTTGTAGACAGATATTGTTACAGCTGTCCCAAGATTTTGACCATACCTCTAGTATAAATTGTCCTGTTAAATTCTCTAAATACGGAAGGCATGGTATGGGATTAGAGTTGGTTTGAAGAAACCAGACAGATATATGTACTACTGGAAAGTTAGACATGAATTTTAAGTACAGAAAATTTTGTTTTTAAAATGGATTTGAGTATTTTTTATATATATAACCTGTTGAGATTAAAGATCACTGGGTTCCCCTCCATATTTTCTGTTATATTTTATTAGAATCTACTAATATCAGGTATTCAGTTAAAATCAAAAGATCTCTTTACATTAGAGATACATGT
>NC_056731.1:1746384996-1746405888 GCF_019279795.1 Protopterus annectens
CCAATGCTGCCTCACTATGTTGCAGATGTCACCCACGTCTCCACTATAGGTGAAAAATCATACTAACCTTGTTCCTGTTTCAAAAAAGCCTCTTTGTTCTGGAATGTTATCCACTTCATTCACATTCCTGTTGAGCCATGGTCTGGCTATACTTGTTCTTTTACTCTTACTGTCTTGCACCAAGGGCATACATTTCTTATGCTTGTATCCCCTTTGGCTAAGGTTAGCATGAAATTTCTCAACCTCATCTTGAAACCTTATATCCTCACTACACAATCTCGAAATTCTGCAAACCTGGCGTTTTACTATATTATCAAAAGTATGGCATGGGTGCATACTGTCATAAGGCAGCAAACTATTACGCCCGCAAGTTTTCCTATGTAAAGATGTAGCTATATGGCCATCTTCATGCTTAGTTAGCCGTACATCTAAAAAAATCTATCTCTGAATTAGAATAATTGACTGTGAATCTAAAGTCAGTACTCACCTCCAAATATTCAACAAAAGAAGATAACTCCTGATCTGTGCCTCCCTGTAAAAAGAAGATGTCATCCACAAAACGGGTGTAAAAACCCAGTTTGTCTGTCCATGCATGCAGTGTATCAAAGATGGTAACATTTTCCCAATATGCCAATACTAAGTTGGCATAAGAATTGGCACAGGGTGTGCCCATGGTTACACCCTGCTGTTGCCGATAGTAACTGCCTTGACATAAGAATGTATTATGTTCCAGTACAACATTTAAACGTTTACGTATCCTCTGAATGTTATCATTATCTAACTGTGTTTTATTAATAAGTAAATGCTGTATCACTGACATAGCGTATTGATTATTAATCACAGTGAAGAGACTATTAACATCCATTGTAACTTAACAAATAATTCTTATCTAATGCTGTATCCCAATATGCTGATAAAGCTGTGATGAAGTGTGCAGTATCTTTCAATATTCTAGGGAATAAACTAAGAACAGGTTTTAAAGCACATTCTATCCATATCGAAATATTTTCAGTCACCCACCCCCTTCCTGAAACTATAGGTCTGAGGGGTGGGTTTGATATGTTCTTATGGATTTTTGGTAAAGCTTTAAATTCAGGAATCACTGGACATTCTACCCATAAAAAAATATTTCAAACCATCATCTATAAGACCTACCTTCTGTAGGTTGATAATCTTAGTCTTTACCTTATCTATAAAAGCTTTAACCATAACAGGAGGAAGTTTACTGAATGTGTGGTCATCCTCCAATAATATATTCAGTTTATGACAATAAAAGCATCTGTTTATAACAACCACGGATCCACCCTTGTCCGCTGGCTTGATAACTATTCTGTCATCTTTCATTAAGAAATCCAAGTCTAAACTCTGTTGCTTAGTAAAGTTATAAAACTTCCTTTTCCTACTATTATTAATATACATTTCAATTTCATGTTCACACACCCTTATGAATGTGACCATAGCTGGGCCAAAAACAGGCATGAAATCATTAGGTTGCCTCAAAACTTTTGAACTGTCTTCTACATTTCTGTCAGTAAACATACATTTCAGTGTAGCATTCCTAGCGAAACACATTAAATCTAAAATAATTTGATTGCAATCCGCCATCGCATCTGGCACAAAAGTTAAACCTTTGTTTAGCACATATTCTTGATCTGGTGTAAGATCAATATCAGATAAATTGTACACAATGTTGTTATAATCACCCGTAGTCAGTTCGAATTTCTCTGTCGCTTCTGTTCGTGTTGACTCGAAAAGCACCGTTTGTGTGAGGTCTTTTTCTTGACCGCTTCTGGGAGCATGGGAAAAGTCTTGTTGCTGGAAAAAGACAAGGAAGACTTGGGCTTAGCCCCCGTTCTAGCAAACACTTGTTCATTGTTTGATTCCATGCCTGTTGTGTCTTGAACGCGGTGTAAACTGGTCTCACCTTGCATACGTGAAGAAACGTCACAGGCATTCGACGTCTCTGTCATAGCCATAGTAACAGCGTCTGAACTCAACGCTGCATTGTTAGAAGGAATCACTAATTTGTTCATAGTGGCATTGAGCTCCTTTTCAAGTTGTTGATTGGGAGCTGGTTCCCTAACATTGGCCATTGAGGACACATTAGCTGTCAAATTTGCCCTGTTCCTCGGCCAAGTGAAAATATTGCCCCTGGCGATATATATATATATATATATATATATATATATATATATATATATATATATATATATATATATAAATATATATATATATATATAAAATGTTATATAAATTTATGTAAATTGTATGTGTACACACGCACAATGTATCCCCATATATTTTGTGTGTGTATGTATATGTTTTGTTGTATAACATGATGATTTTCACCAGTAAGAGTACAGAATGACCAAAAATATGTAAATGATGGTGTAAGTAATGTTTTTGACCCAAAAATGTATTGATTATCCAGTTGTTACTCCCAAGACCCAAGCCATTTAGTAGGGGAACAGAAAAACTCTTAAAGATAGAAAAGACCCATATCATATAGGGCAAAAAAAAATTATCAGAACTGTGAAAGATATTTTGTTTCAAATAATTTGTCACTGTAGGAACCCATATGTATGGCTGAAGAAAAAAAAAAACATGACTTGAACCTTGAAAGATATTTGACTGCTTTTGGAGATTCTGAAGCATTGGTGTAACATGACAGTCCAAAGATGATGGTGTCAGTAACTGTGCCTTGGAATTCTGTGAGCTGCTACAGTTCAGATTAATAGTTCAACCCTGGTAAAGGACACTGCTGTAAATAAGTTAAGATGAGAACTGGACAGGAACTGCTGTCTCTTTAAGTCCTGTAATGAAAGAAGGTGCTTGACCTGTGTTTGTACATCAGATTGTAACTGAAGGATGTTACAACAGATAACACCTGATCATGTAGGATCACCAAGTCATCAGGAGTTACTCCAGTACTATGCGCTTTAGATTGTTTATGTGGTAATTACCAGAAATATGAATCATGGTGCTAATAGAGCAGTAGAAGAAAACAGTGATGCATGAATAGCCAAAGCATTATCATTTGCCGGTTTGATGCGTCTTGTTTTCGTTGTGGATGTTTTATGCATGCATCAATACTGTCAGTATGCCATAATGTATGGTTACACAGCCCCCTTTTTGTGAAAATAAGCAGTAAGTAGTCATTTCTTTTCATTCTGTTTTCCTGCTTTATCTGTTCATGCTCACGGGGGAGCCAGTGCTTCTCATGACACTCAGTGAATGCTATGCTGAGAATTTTATGCCATATAGAACACCTGTCCATTGCATGATGTGCACACATTTACTTGCATAACTGCAGGTAGTTTTGGGGATCACTAGGTCACCTTTGGTATGTCCTGTGTGAGGTAAATCCTGTTTACCTAAAGCACATGCAGTAGAGAGTGAGCACGTGCAGACTTCACAAAGAAGCTACCCAAAATTAAAATAGAACTGAAAAAAAAAGCAGGCACATTGATGCAGAACATCAAACTGTGCCTCACTGTGTTGGTACCATTTTTAAATTTAAAAATTGTTTGTATGGGAGGATACTGCCCCCGTAATTATGTGCTGGGTCTTCTCACATCAGCTTAGAATTCCGCCCCGTTACAGGTACACTAATCTGTTTGGTATACTTCCCAGTCAAAGCATTTTCAGTGCGTTTGTGATTCAGTATGACTTGAGTAATTTATCTCAACTCCTTTTTATATGAAGTACAGTACTCAAGTTTGATGAGCTGTACAATCATCTCTTTTTGCTTTGATTTATTGGGGGGGGGGGGTTTCAGTCTGAGGATTTCATTACTTTTCTACTCTGTAAGGTGCACAATGTCAAGTAAAATTAGCAAAAGAAATAGACATGTTGGTACTTATTTAACAGTTAGTTATTGAATTAAATACGTTCATTAATGAGTTAATGTTTTCATTCTGAATGAAAAACATACCAGACTAAAAACTGATACAAAGGAATAGTGCAGGTTACATGTTAAAAGTAGTCTTTCAAATCACAAATTCTTTGTGTTCATGTATGTGTACTATATATGATGTATATTTACAGTCTACGTAAATACATATATACATACGTGTATATAAAAATGTGTACATATTATTTACAAATCTGAGTGAACATTTTTGCTGGAGGTGGAACTTGATTGAAATGCAAAACTGTGTATGCTCATTTGTCTCTGTAAGTAAAGTGTATTGAACGTAAGGTCCAAACTCTGCCTACAGTGTATTTTTTCACTAAACTGTTGTTTTGTCAGTTGGCAACTCCTGGTATCAGTAAATCTAACCCATTTGTGGCAAGCATTTTTTTTTTATCAAAATATCAAAATGACTTCTTTCACATTGTATTCCTGGTAGAAAGTGCCTAACCTGGTGAGCTAATACCATGATTACAAAGATGAATAGAGAGGGGATAGTGAGCAACCTTGCCTCTTACCCTGACAAATCTGAATGTCTTTGGTAAATTCCCAATTTACCACCAGTTGTACCTAGAGAGCAGCCTTACATATATACATGTCTGTGTGCGTATGTCTATATATACATGTATGGGATACTTCACCACAATAATCAGTATTGAAACTGAAAACATTGAGATGAAATTATTGACATCCACAACATCAAAGAGGAGAAGTGCATGGGATGTCGGATGTTTGAGAATGTGGAATAGCAGAGATCTGAGAACTGGTCTTTCCCAGCTGTGGTGCAATCTCAGAGTTGGTATATCTAAATAACAGGGAGTGTGGGAGATGCAGGGAAGTTTGCCCCCACAAAAAATATGTTCATTTTTTTGTGTTTGATGTTAGAGATGCCGATAATTCTTTCTTGATGCTTTTGGCTTTGATATTGTGGCCGTTCAAACTAGATAACAAAATGACTGGGCAGAATACAAAGAAGACACACACGTTGATAATGTTAAGCGCTTTTCGTTTATGGCAATACACAAACTTCTTCAGACAAACAACCAAGTAAATCCATCACATTTAAATACATTCAATTAACCAATCAACAAGAAGCAAAAAATGATAAAGGAACACAATGTCACCACCCATTTTTAAAATGTTACAACAATTACCACTTTGTAAACAAATGTACGTTGATGCACTAATATACAAATACTTTAAAAGTTGTTTCTCAACGATTTAAACTTTTAAGTTTTAAAATACTACTCAAAATACATCCTTCATTTAAACCTGGCAAATTATAGGTATTCAGCCTAATTTGCCATGTAAGTTCTAATTCATCCAGTCTAAGAGCATCAGGGCCGCCTCTAGGATTACTGAAAACTTGATCTATAATAATAAACTTAAAACAATGGTCAGGAAAAAATTCAACATGCTTAGCTAAGGCATTTTCAAGCTTGTGTTTCCTTATTGCATACAAATGCGAAGTTTCCTTTCAGTTTTGCCAACGTAGAATGCTGGACAAAACTGGCACTTGGCAAGGTAAACAACCTTCGTAGAATTACAGTTATTTCTCCATTTTAAATTAAACTGTAAGTTATTAACACAAAACCTGTTAGATTCCAGGATGTAAGCACAATAATTACAAGCTTGGCATTTATACATACCTGGAATTCTAACAGTGTTTGTTTTCCTGTTCTCACAGTAAGCTTTAAGGTTCTTACCCCTTCTGTAAGTTACTAGGGGTTGTTCACCTACACTGGAAAAAACATTGTTGTCACTTTTGAAAATTTCCCAATTTTTCCTCAAAATCTTAAAACAAATACTACTGTCTATATTGTACATAGTTATAAAAGAGGAATTATGTTGGTTTGTTTCATGTTGGACCACAATAACATCAATTGAAGTGTTAGTGGCTCCATTTACACTGGGTGGATCACAAACAAGTCTATTCAAAAGAGGTGTGTAAAAAAGAGACTGACGTTTCAATGAAACTTCATTTATAGTTTCATTGATCAACGTCTCTGGATACCCACGAGCCAAAAACATTTCCTTCATGAAATCACATTCATCACGAAAGACTTCATTTAATGTAATCATACGGGCTGCCCGGACTAATTGTCCCTTTATAATAGCCCGTTTTTGATGGTATGGATGGCAGCTTGAAAAGTGAAGCATTGAATTACAGTAAGTTTTCTTCCTATGAATGGAAGCTGTGTATCTATCAAGTACACTGTCCTTGGTGAGGGTGATATCCAGATAAGCAATAGAAATAGAGTCAAAAGTGTGTGTAAATTTTAAAAAGGAAGTAGTTGAATTAAAGTAACCAACTAACATTTCACTAAATTCTATATCACCATCTGACAAAATAAAAATATCGTCTAAAAAACGAGTATAAAAATGATCTGTTCTTTGTAATTACAATTGTTAAATACATACAAGTATTCCCAATAGGCCATGACCATATTGGCCACACTAGCCCCACAGGGTGAACCCATGGCTACTCCAACCTTTTGAAGGAAAAACATACCTTCAAACACAAAAAAGTTATTATCAAGTATTAAACTCAGTAATTCCTCAACTAATAAACTTTCGTCCATGGGGCACCTTTGGAGTTTTAACATCTCATTGACCCATTCTAAAGCTACCGCATGGGGAATACAAGTATATAAATCTTTTATGTCAATAGTCAAAAAGTTGTAACTAGACTTGAATTCCAACTCGTTAATATTCTTTAAAAACGTCCATGAATCTTTACAGATTTGTTTGATATTGACCAAGTATTTTTGCAGAATAGAATCAACAACTTTAGCACATGCATAAGTGGGAGAGCCTCTACTATCAACTAAAGGTCGCATAGGTGGATTCTCTAGATTTTTGTGTATTTTGGGTATACCAAATAAACAAGGAAATCTAGGAAAAGATGTAGACATAAAGTTGTAAATAGTTTAGTAATTCTCCCTTCAATATACAGGTCTTCTATAACGTTCTTAATTAAACTATATGCTTTATTTAATTCGGAAAGGGAACTCTCAGCATAAGAGGGGGAGTCTAACAAGTTAGACATCCTATCAAAGTAATCAGCGTTGTCAAAAATTACTACCCCCCCGCCTTTATCAGCCTTACATATTCGTATGTCATTCATTTTTATAAAGTTAAGGCAATCCCTTTCTTTATGAAAGTCCCTGTCCTTGTTAGAGTGCTCAAGCTGCTTAGATGATGCTAAGTTACGGATGTCGAGTTCACAAAATTGTTCAAACGTTTTAATTAAAGGGTTTAACGGTGGATTAAAGGTACTGGGTATCCTAAATTGACTGACATCACACGTAGGAGAATTACCCGTCAGCATGTTCAAATTCAGTTTTCTAGTATATAATTTTAAATCAATAATAGTTTTAACCAAATTCAACCTACGAGGTGGAACGTAGGTTTGCCCTTTAGAAAATAATGTTATTAAATCAGGTGAAACATCAATTTTAGAGAAATTATAAACTGTGAAATCACGACCAATGTTGTATAGTAACACAGGTTGCCTGATTCTAGAAATTAAATTTTCCACTACTGGTGTAGAATCAAGATTAACAGAGGTGTCCATAAATGTACAACAATTGTCATAAGGTACACTAACATTAGACAGACCACTAACATTGAGTGGCTCAGTAGGTACATGGTCAACAGTAATACTGGTGGAAACAACAGAAGTGTTGGCAAAATCATTGCTTAGTTGTTCTTCTGTTTTCTTTTTTGATTCATGTGTCCAGTTGGTTGTTTCTGTCTTGCCCCTAAAAAATTAGGGTTATTAGATCTTAAATTGTAGTGGCCAAAGTTGTTATCATGTTGCACTGAATCATTACTATTAAATGAAGGTTGAAGTGAACCATCCTGAGATGGCCCATTTAATGGAAACTGCTCAGCTTCCTGTTGGTTCTCAACAGGCACTGAATTTTTACTTTTGTTAAAATTAGAAAAAGCTTGGTGTTTACCGCCTTGCCAAGCTTGAGATACGGGGGGTGGCGGATAAGCCTGCCCCTCGTTGTAGGCTTTCAAGTCTCTGTCCAACTTTTTAACTTTATTAATCTTTAGTTTATTAAGATAAGAATCAATACTTGAAAAAGTACGATTATACTCGTATTTATAACGAGAAAATTCATTGTCAAACTTGATTTTCTTGTCTAAATCACACACCTGTACTGTAAGTTCGTCAATAGCCACCCGATAGTGTTTGCACATAAGATCAATCAATTCCAAGCCTTGACGATCGAACAAGGCTATTATATCTAAGTGGAATTGAGAGTTCGCCACCAGGCCCGTTGGGTATTGCCACCGCCTTAACCCTTTGGGCACTATCTTGTTCTTGATGCATTCAGTGAAGTAAGAAACCTCAAGTTGAGTTTTCTTCAATTTAACTAACAGTTTATCAAGTTCTTTTAAATTCACAGAAATATTGAGTACTTCAGGACCAAAACTTGCATTAGCGCGCATATTGTTACTGTTAGCGCTAAAAAACGAGGTGTCAGACAACCAGGTATTGATATTAAAATTGTTACCTGCCGTTGAACTGTTAGCTTGAACAATGTCGGTGTATGAGGCTCTTGCATTTGTATTCACCCTGTTAAGGTCATTCGCATTACCATTAACCTTATCGTTGTTGTCACAACGAACACCATTGTTCTCAGTCCGTATAGATGATGAAACAGGAGATAAAACCTCTCCGACATTGGCTGGAATGCTCCTCTGCCCACAAGGTAGACTGGAAGTTGTTTCATTCATTAAAGCCCCACGGTTCATATCGTGGTTACCTCCATTTGCACTGTTCACTCTCGCTGTGCTAGGGAAAGCCAGAAGCTGTGCTTTCTCAGCGTCAAACCAGCGTTCCAATGTATCCAAGCAAATAAGCAGATGATCCAAGCGTGAAATAACGCACTCAAGGTTTGAATTGTCTCCGACTGAGACATTAGGTGGTGGTAACTCATTATGTTCGTTGCAGTTTTTCAAAATCACAGGAGTACTTCCGAACGGTGTGCCAATATCTTCTAACTCTGCTCCAGAAGCCATGACCAACTGGTAAAAACACTAACACTAACACGAACAAACTAGATAACAAAATGACTGGGCAGAATAAAAAGAAGACACACACGTTGATAATGTTAAGCGCTTTTCGTTTATGCCAATACACAAACTTCTTCAGACAAAAAAACAATTAAAACCATAGCATTTAAATACATTCAATTGACCAATCAGCAAGAGGTAAAAAATGATGAAAAAACACAATGTAACCACCCATTTTTAAAATGGTACAACAATTGCCACACTGTAAACAAATGTACGTTGATACACTAATATACAAATACTTTAAAAGTTGTATTTCTCAACGATTTAAACTTTTAAGTTTTAAAATATTACTCAAAATACATCCTTCATTTAAACCTGGCAAATTATAGGCTGTTCAATTAACTGAACTAGACCCGTATATATTTGTGTGTGTGTCTGTGTATGTTTATTTATATATATTGTGACAGCCTTTGTACCCTGGGTCAGTAATCAAGGAGCCTCAATCCTCACCACTGACACCATTGAGAGATTGTCAGTAAAAACAGGAATGAATTTACAAGGTATTTTCAGATGCAGCTCTCTGCATCAAGCACAGTTTCCTCCAAGAGCACACACAGAACATGCTCCAGACATGGGATTGGACTCTCTGTCTCTGAAGATCCAGTTCCAAGTAGCTGATGCACCCACACCTGGGCATTTGATTCTCTCTCTCTCTCACCCCCCCCCCCCGGGAAAGGCTGGTACAGATTTATTAACTGTGCCCCTTCTGCCCAGACTATAAGGTAACTATGCTGCTACCAGTCATAGGCTTTTGCAAGGGTATCCAATTATACTAACGGAAATGGTCGAGTGTAACCAAAGCAATCCGGCTTTTCGTAGTGCCAAGGCATCACTAGAATAACCACAAGTACTCTCAAGGGGTTAAAATTATTCTCTAAAAGATCAGCCACAATGGAAGGTATAAAAATATTTATTAATAAAGTAGAAAACATGAGAATACTCCATATCTAAGTACAATAAACACCAGAGTTTCAGTCACAGAAGTAAAGATAACATGGGTCCATGTTCGGCTACCGAATATTAAAAAATCTCAAACTGCGAAATAACGAATGTAAAACAGGAAAGGGACAATTATCGAACAAAAGCAGCTTTGATAATAACATTGCCAAAGTGGTTAGAAAATCCTTCTATGTGGCCCACCTAATCGTAAAAGGGTTTGCATCCAGATCAAAAAAGGTCATTGTGCCCCTCTACCCATCACTCATCTGACCCATCATAGAGTACAACTACCCATTTAGGATGTACCTTACAAGACACCTGCAACAGCTGGAAAGACCACAGATGTACCTCACCAAAAGGATAACTGGCCTCAAACAGATGCCCTATGCAGCTCAACTGAAGAAACTCCAGCTGTACTCGATTGCATACCGCCTACTCAGAGGTGATCTCTGCCTGACATACAAGGCCATGTCCAACCCTGAATTGATGGACATGCTCCACCTAAAGAAAACCATATCCCCTTGAGCCATACGTTCTAGGGATCTAAACCTCACCACAACAATAAATAGGACATGCTGGAGGGATAGATTCCTATCCCAGAGACTTCCCATGCTCTGGAACAAGATTCCAGTCTACATTAGGCAGAGTTCCTCACTAGCACTCCATGAGAAACCTTGACGAGTGGATGGGAAAGAGGAAGTTTACCCCATGGATCACTTCAGTGGCTCTGCTGGACAGAGGCACAGGGAACTAATCTAAGGGGGCGGCGAAAGCCATCACAGCAATCACTAGGCTTATAAATGCCTTTGGACAGGTAGCCTAGTACCTACCTATGAAAAAAAGTACTTTGGCTGTAGTTGCCCAACAACCAGGAAGTAATGCGATGCATAAGGTAAGTGAAGGGAAAAATTTAAAATTTGCTCTATTCCCCACTACAGTGTGATCTTGGAGTCGGTATATATTAGTTAGGGAGGATGTGGGGGTACAGCTCTCCACCTTTGTTGGTTATGTGTGATGTTCTCTGAACATGGCCATTCAAAATATATATATATATATATATATATATATATATATATATATTTTTTTTATTTTTTATTGTATTATGTTCAATAATTGTCTCTTTCACTGTTTTACTTTTGATGTTTCCTTGTTCGAGCTTTATAGTATCGGGTAGCTGAACATAGACCCAAATAACATAGTTGGACAGATTCAAAACAGATGCGGAAAAACAACACTTGACTAATCTCACTGTATTTCCTGACTGTCTAAAGAATAACTGTTTACTAGCTAACTTATTTTAATACAGTAAGGCAAGATTAGATGCTGAGATGCTTACTTCCACAAGGCAAGTTGATGAACTTCTAACAGACTGAACTGAACTAACTCGATCAACTAACTGAACTGCCATAGATCTTTTATATCAGGTTAGGTTCATAGGTTCATACTAGGCTATCTGCCCGAGGGCATTTATAAGCCTAGCCATCGTTTTGTGGCTTACGCCACCCCTTTAGTATGGGGAACTATACCCATTATTTTGCTGTGCCTCTGTTGAGCAGTGACACTGAGGTAATTCCTGGGGTATATCTGCGATCTCCCATCCATTGGTCAAGATTTCTCTTGAACAAGGCCAGCGAGGTGCTCTGCCTCACATGTACTGGGATTTTGTTCCACAGCATAGGGAGTCTTTGGGTGATGAATCTATCCCTCCAGCACGTCCTATTAATAGCCGTGTCGAGGTTTAAGTCTCCCGCCCTTGTGGCTCTGATGGATCTAGATTTTTTGAGGTGAAGCATATTCATCAAATCTGGGTTTGACATGGCCTTGTATGTTAGGCAAAGGTCACCTCTGAGCAAGTGGCGACTGAATAGAGCTGGAGTTCTTTCAGTCGGGCAGCATAGGACAGATTTTGAGACCCTTTATCCTTTTGGTGAGGAACTTTGTGGCCTCTCCAGCTGCTGCAAGTGTCGGGTCAGATACATTCCGAATGGGGCATTGTACTCAATCATTGGTCTGATGAGTGATGAGTAAAGGGAGACTATGACCTCCCTTGATCTAGATGAGAATCCCTTCATGATAAGGTGGGCAATGTAGAAGGACTTCCTAACTACTTTAGCTACATGGGTGTCGAATGACAGACTACTATCAACCTGGGTCCCCAGGTCCCTGATAACTTCTTCTGTGCTCAGTGGATTGCCACCTATTTGGTAGCTAGGGGTAACCTTGTTTTTCCCGAAGGGTATGACTATGCATTTTTGGCATTTAACTTTAGGCCGTGGCTCTGGCACCAGTTATCCGCTTCTGTGAGACCCTTCTGAAGGATATCTGTGTCAGATGTGTTTTCTACTATGGCGCCCAGTTTGCAGTCATCTGCAAACTTTGTCAGCCATAACCCTCCTGTGTTTGCTTGTACTTGGAAAAGTAGATGCCAAACAAGAGTGGGCCCAGGACTGAGCCCTGTGGGACACCACTTGTGACAGGCTTTGAGTCTGACATGGCGCCAGCAACTCTGACCCTGTGGGTTCTGTCACTCAGCCAGTTTGCAACCCATCTTGTGATGTATGGGTTAACATTTAAGCTGATGAGTTTTTCAATGATACCCGAGTGGGGTATTGTATCGAAGGCCTTAGCCAGATCGAGGTAGGCTGTATGGACTGCCTTTCCTCATCAATGGCTTTGGTGACTGTTTCAAAAGTCAACCAAGTTTAAAAGGCATGATCTGCCTTTGACAAAGCCAAACTGGGTTGGATCCAAAGTCTGCAAATTCCCTATGTCTTTATTTATGAGGTCCATTATGATCCTCTCCATGGCTTTGCAGATAAGGCTTGTCAAGCTAATGGGCCGGTAATTTCCAGGGTCTGTGGAGGCACCGCCTTTGTGAAGTGGGACCACAGTTGCAGTGCGCCACTCCTGGGTGCGTATCCAGAGGTAAGACTTTGATTAAACAGCTGTCCTAGCTGTGGGTTTAATTCCTCATTGAGTTCGTGGAGCACACAGCCGGGACACCATCGGGTCCCATGGATGCTGTGTTTTGCTTTGGAGAGAGCAGTTCTCACTTGGGCGCTGGAGATGTTTGGGGGCTGCACTCATTTGGTATAGATATCTCTCCTTTTGGGGAGGGGAGAAGTTTGCACTGAACCTGTCAGCCAGTATGTTGGCAATGTCTGTAGGATCAGTAATCTTCACATCATTTTGAACTAGTTCTGAGCATATCTGGGAGTTTCCTCCTAGGTTTCTAACATAGCTAAAGAAGGCCTTATGATTGTCTTTTGAGTCTTTAGCTATTTTTCTCTCAAATTTGCTTTGGATGATTTTATGAGAGCTCTTAGTTTTTTTACTTATAGTGATCAAGGGTATCTTACCTTTTAAGGATTTTGCTCTATCCTGTAGTAGCTTCCTCCTTTTGTTGTAGAGTTTGTTTATGGCTGGGGTCCACCAGACTGGACGCTTGCCTTTGGTACAAAGAGTCTTTGTTTTGCTTGGGATTGCCTTATCCATGCAGTCCTGCAGGTGCTGGTAGAAGGCGTTTGTAAGTGATTCAGCGGCTTGAGTATTGTTTTCCGCCAGCTCGGGGCCTGAAAGGAGACCACACTAGTCTTTAGAAGTGTGAAGTCGGCTTTTGAGAGTTCTTTACTGTGGTCTTTTATTTCAGGTGGGGTGGGATGAGGACCTCCAGCGAGATTAGTTTGTGATCTGATCTCACCAGTGAGGGGTATACTTCCGGTGTTGAACATTGTGCTCCCATGTTCGTGATGATGAGATCAAGTATGTTATCTCCTCTTGTGGGGATGGTGACTAGTTGTTCCATGGCATTTGAGTTTATGAATTCCAGGAACTTTTGGGCTAGGGTGTTTGGGCTTGAGTAGTGTTCCCAGTCTATATTAGGGTAATTGAAGTCACCTAGTATGATGGTGTTTGGTGATACATTTATCCCCTCTAGTGTTTTCAGGAAGGCCATGTGAGTTTCCTGAGTTTGTGAGGGTGGCCTGTAACATGCTACAATTTGCAGAGCAGTCTTGCCTATGGTTAATTGCACCTGGATGGTCTCCGATGCATCGTGCGTTGCCACCAGTCTTGAAGTGTGGGTGTCCTTGATGAATATGGATACCCCCCCCTCCTTTCTTGGTATTGTCCGGATTTTGGGGCCGGAACGCATGATATGAGGTAAAACCTGATAGCGCTGGGGTGCTCTCAGGAGCCTTGAACCAGGTTTCTGTCACAGCACAGACATCGATGTTCTCCATACTGAGAAGGGCCTCGAGTGCGTGCATTTTGAGATTTAGACTTCTGGCATTGAGCAGCATTACCCTTAGTTTTTTCCTTTTTTGTGTTCTAGGGTGGTAGGTTTAGAATTTGAGCCTTGCCTAAAAGGCACTATGGGGTGGCAAGAGCCTTTGCCAATATCCGAATCCCAGGGTGACAGATGCAAGCCGTCCCTTGCGAGCGTGGCTTGTCCAGCATGTCATCCCAGGCAGACAGATACTGGATCCCCTTTGAATGACACCAGTGTTTAAGCCAATTGTTAAAGCTGATCATCTTATCTCTGTATTGTGGCATCATTCTTGGTGAAGGTAGGATACTGCTCAAGGTCAGGGTCATACCTGCCTGGGCTACATAATCAGAGAGCTCCTCAATGTCTCTTTTCATGTAGTCCAAGGAGGTACGTCTCAGGTCGTTTACACCAGCGTGGACAATGACTGAGTCATATTTGTACCTGCTGTTGAGAGACCTGAGTGCTTGCGTTATGTGGCGGATTCTGAAGGAAACAAAACTAAACAAACTGCTGTTGTGAGTTCCATCCTTTGAGTGCTGGTTATAGAATGACATAGGTTCATAGGTTGATACTAGGCTATCCGCCCTAGGGCATTTATAAGCCTAGCCAGAGTGTGTTTGGCTTTCGCCACCCTTTTAGATTACTTGACTGTGCCTCTGTATAGTAGGTCACAGAAGATAGCCCTTTTAAGGTTAGTTTACTGTGCCTCTGTCTAGTAGGGACACAGAAGAGATCCCAGGGGTAAACCTACGATCTCCCATCCACTCGTCAAGATTTCTCTTGAAGAGGGTCATTGAGTGGCTCTGCCTAACATGGAATAGGATTTTGTTCCAGAGTGAGGGGAGCCTCTGGGATATGAATCTGTCCCTTCAGCATGTCTTATATATTTCTGTGCTGAGGTTTACATCCCTGGAGCATGTCTCTTTAAGGGATTTGGATTTCCTGAGGTGGAGCATGTCCATTAATTCTGGGTTGGACATGGCTTTATACGTCAGGCACACATCGCCTCTGAGTAGGCGGTAAGCAACTGAGTAGAGCTGGAGTTTCTTTAGCCTAACTGCAAAGGGCATCTGTTTGAGTCCCTTGATCCTCTTGGTGAGGTACTTTTGGGGTCTTTCCAGTTGCTGCAGGTGTTGGGTAAGGTACATCCCAAATGGGGCATTGTATTCAATTATGGGCCTGATGAGTAGAGGGGCACAATGACCTCTCTTGATCTAGATGTGAACCCTTTTGTGATAAGGTGGGCTATATGGTCTTTCTAATCACTTTGGCAACGTGATTGTCAAAGGAGAGATTGCTGTCTACTTGAGTCCCCAAATCTCTAATTACTTCTTCCGTACTTAATGGATTGCCACCTATGTGGTAATTTGTGGGCACTAGGTTTTTCCCAAAGGGGATGACTATGCACTTTTTGGCATTTAGCTTTAGGCCGTGGCTCTGGCACCAGTTATCCGTCTTTGTGAGACCCTTTTGGAGGATGCTTGTGTCAGTCAGCGTGTCGATTATGGCACCCAGTTTGCAGTCATCTGCGAACTTGGTCAGCCATAGTCCTCCCATGTTAGCCTGTGCCTCAGAGAAATATATACCGAACAAGAGAGGTCCCAGGACTGAGCCTTGTGGGACGCCACTTGTAACTGGTTTAGAGTCTGACATGGCACCTGCAATTCTGGCCATGTGGGTTCTATCCCTGAGCCAGTTTGCAACCCATCTTGATAGGGGTTGATATTTAAGCTGGTGAGCTTATTTATGATGCCTGAGTGGGGTATTGTGTCGAAGGCTTTTGCGAGGTCCAGGGAGACTGTGTGGACTACCTTCCCTTCATCTATGGCCTTGGTGACTGTTTCAAAGAAGTCGACCAGGTTCAAGAGGCAAGATCTGTCCTTAACAAAGCCGAATTGGGTAGGATCCAGTGTTTGGAGGTTCCCAATGTCTTTGTTTATGAGTTCCATGATGATACGCTCCATAGCTTTGCAGACCAGGCTATTCAGGCTTATAGGGCGATAGTTTCCGGGGTCTGTTGTGGCACTACCTTTGTGGAGTGGGACCACTGTTGCTGTACGCCATTCCTTGGGTACATATCCTGTAGTAAGGCTGAGATTGAACAGTGGCTTTAAGTGAGGGTTCAGTTCTTCTTGGAGCTTGTGTAAAATGCAGCCCGGGACACTGTCTGGTCCCATTGATGTTGTGTTTTTTGCTTTTGAGAGGGCAGCTCTCACCTGTGCATCTGTGATGTCAGGGAGGCTACACTCTGTTGGGATAGACATTTTCTCTTTTGGGGGGGGAAGGAGGGGGGTTGCACTGAACCTGTCTGCGAGGATGTTGGCAATGTCTGTGGGTTCAGTGTATTTTTGTCATTTTGCACCAACTCGGAGCATATCTGAGAGTTGCCACCCAGGTTCCTGACATAACTAAACTAAAGAAGGCCTTGTGATTATTTTTAGCATCTTGTGCAATTTTTCTTTCGAAGCTGGCCTTAGATGATTTTATGAAGGATCGTAGTTTCTTGCTAGTACTGATTAGAGATGCCTTCCCTTTTTGGGATTTTGCTCTATCATATAGTAGCTTCCTCCTTCTGTTGTATAGCTTATTTATGGCTGGGGTCCACCAGACAGGTCTCCTGCCTTTGGAGGAGTGAGTCTTGGTTTTATTTGGGATAGCACGATCCATGCATTCCTGTAGGTGTCCATAGAATGCGTTTGTAAAGGATTCTGCGGTTTGGGCTGTATTTTCCACTGGCCTGGGGGCTTTGAAAGATTCCACCTCAGTTTTGAGAAGTGTGAAGTTTGCTTTTGAGAAGTTCTTCACCGTGGTTTCCTTGGCTGGGGTGGGGATGGGATATGGATGTCCAGTGAGATTAATTTATGGTCATATCTTACCAATGAGGGATATACCTTTGTTATGGAACATAGAGTCCCCATGTTGGTGATAATCAGGTCCAATATGTTTTCCCCTCTTGTGGGAGTGGTGACCAGTTGTTCCATAGCATTTGAGTTTATAAAGTCTAGGAACCGTTGGGCGAGGGTGTTGGGGCTTGAGTAGTGCTCCCAGTCTATGTTTGGGTAGTTGAAGTCACCCAATATAATGGTGTTTGGAGAGACCTTCATATTCTCCAGTGTTTTCAGGAAAGCCGAGTGGGGTTCCTGAGTTTGGGAGGGTGGTCTGTAGCAGGCTACAAACTGAAAGGCAGTTTTGCCCACTGTTAGTTGCACATGGATGGTCTCCGATGATTCGTGCAGTGCCACTAATCTGGAGGTGTGGGTATCTTTGATGAATATGGATACTGTCCCTCCTTTTGTGGTTCAGTCAGAGTTTTGGGGCCGAAAAGCATGGTATGAGGTATAATCTGGTAGTGCTGGGGTGCTCTCGGGAGCCTTGAACCAGGTTTCTGTTACTGCACAGATATCGATATTCTCCATACTGAGGAGAGCCTCGAGTGCGTGCATCTTGAGGTTTAGACTTCTGGCGTTGAGCAGCATCACCCTTAGTTTCTTTTCCTTGTGTTGTCTATGGGGTTTGTCTTTTGAGCCTTGCCTAAAAAAGGCACTATGGGGGTGGCAAGAGCCTTAGCCAGTATTCGAAAGCCTAGGGGTGACAGGTGCAAGCCATTCCTAGCGAAGCAACGTGGCTTGTCGAGCATGTCATCCCAGGCTGACAGACACTGGATCCCCTTTGAATGACACCAATACTTTAGCCAGTTGTTAAAATTGATCATTTTGTCTTTATACTGTGGCATCATTCTTGGTGAGGGTAAGGTGCTGATCAAGGTCAGGGTCATACCGGCCTGGGATACATGATCAGAGAGCTCTTCTATGTTTCTTTTCATGTAGTCCAGGGAGGTACGTCTCAGGTCATTCACACCAGCATGGACAATGACTGAGTCATATTTGTACTTGCTTTGGAGTGACCTGAGTGCTTGTGTTATGTGGCGGATACTGGCACCCAACAGGCAGCTTATAGTGACCTTCTCCTTGTTCAGCGTGGTGAGTGGGACGTCAGTGTGTCTGACAATAGAGTTATCTATTACAAGTGTATTAGGTGTGTTGTTTAGCCTTAAGGGCTGTGACTGTGTGACACACTGGCTTTGTGAACTATGTGATACTTGGGTATTGTCGTGGGGTAGCAGTTGCTTGAATGTCTGCTTTGTAGGTCTCTGCTGCTTGGACAGATTTTTATTTAGAGCCTCCGAGTATTTTTTTGTGTGTTTGTGTTTGGTTTGCTGTTGCGATAGGTCTATGTGAGACTGGATTTGTGGTGTGTGTGGTTACCTTCTCCTCCTGACTGACTGCTCCAGTACTGGGTTGAGAGAGCTCAGCCTCCAGTTTGTCTATATAGTTGCATCTCTGACATATATTTGAGCTTGTTGGGAGGAGGAGAGGGTGGTCTGTGTACATAAGGCAGTTTTAACATTGCCTCAAGATTCCAAGATTCACCAGCTGGACTGGAGAGTAAACCCGAAACTGACTTTTGGACATGCCAGAATAGTATAAGGAACTACTTTTTGACTGATCAAAAAGGACCAATAGGGAGCCAAGTACTTAGGGTGTATTGCTTTAGTTTATTAGTGCTTACTTATAAGATTACTTATACAAGCAACTGCAGGGCTTTAGAATGAAAATAGAGTGCTTACTTTGAGATTTAGAACAGTTCTAAGGGAAAAAGTGAAGAGCAGACTTTGTGGAGCCGGGAATAGTTTAAGCGCGCAAAACCGCACAACTGTGGGTTTTAAAGCAGGGAAACTGAAAGAGATAGGAATTGACCCAAAACGGCTAATAAGCTACTAGTTTCAGGGCTCAGACCACTCCTCCAGGAACAGATAGGCTGCTCAAAGCTCCCCACTCTCACTGGTGAACAGAGAAGCTTCCTCCTATCCAAGTAAGGATATGGGCAACACAGGAAACTATACCACAGTCCGGAATTCAGTAAAACCTGAAATCTGGACTTATCTAGTTCAACAAAGGCGGGAAAAGAGAATATTTTTTTTTGTTTTTTTCAGGAAACAGCAGAAAAACTCACAGAAAACACTAAATGCTAGAAACAGGCTAGCGTACTTTAGTGTGTAGCCTACAACAGTTATACAATACAAAAATGACTTAAATTGATATAAAACAAGTGCAAAAACTGTAAAAAGCAGAAGGCAAATGCAATTTAAACTTTTTAAAGCACAGATCAGTTAGAAATTCGCTTTCTAGGCGGGAAAAGGCAGTTGGAGCAAAAAAACAGAGAAAAAATACTTAAATCTGGAAAAGTCTCTCTTGGGTCTCTCTTACCTGTATCACTCTGCAGGACACCACGAGGAGCTTTGCGGAGTTGTATATTGGCGCAAAACCGCGCAAATGCGGGTTTTAAAGCAGGGAAACTGAAAGAGATAGGAATTGACCCAAAACAGCCAATAAGCTACTAGTTTCAGGGCTGAGACCACTCCTCCAGGGACAGATAGGCTGCTCAAAGCTCCCCACTCTCACTGGTGAACAGAGAAGCTTCCTCCTATCCAAGTAAGGATATGGGCAACACAGGAAACTATACCACAGTCCGGAATTCAGCAAAACCTGAAATCTGGACTAATCTAGTTCAGCAAAGGAGGGAAAAGAGATTTATTTGTTTTTTTCAGGAAATCATAACTGATCACCTGACTCTAGTACAATACACACTGAGAGCTTTGCTAAGATCTGTTGCAGTATTTGAAAATTATAGAACAGTTTCAGAAATTTCTTCTCTTCCCTTCCAGAATTCATTGTTTAAACATATACATTTAATCAGTTATAATAATAACATGGTTGATACATTTTGTACATTCATATGTGTGCATGATGTATATGTATGTATAAAGTATAGTTCATAAATATCTATTTAGATATATATACATATACCTGTATCTATGTGCATAGGGGTTATGGCATAGTGGATGTCAAGTAATACTAAACATGTTTTTTTATTGGAAAAGTACTGGTTTTGATGTATAAATACTGTTTTCCTGTGTAATAGTCTATTGAGTCTGCATGAGCATTTAAAAAAACATGAAATGTTGCTTAAGCTTGTGACAGTGTTAGAGCTGGGAGAATATACCAGGTATTACATAGCATGGTAGGGCACACAGCAGCAAACACGAGCTAGAATGACCTGTTGTAAAAGAGACAGCTTATAACCCAGAAAGGCATAAATGGTTGCCTATGATTGTGTAGTGAGTCGTTTTTTTGTCTGCTGAGGATTTACTGAATGAATTGTGACTGAGAAATACAAGGAAAGATACCTGTAGTCCCAAGTGAGGAAATACTTGAACTTTACCTGAGTGGACATTTTTGCTATAGGTGGAATGTGACTGAAACTCAGTCTGCCTGCAGTGCATTTTCTCCACTAAACTGTTGTTTTGTCCGTTGGGCAGAATTTGGTCATCCAACAAATCAGCAGTATTTATTTTGTGCTTCACAGCCTGCTGTTGCACCTTGATTTGAGATTTGTTTCCCATCTTAGAAGAGAGACTTGTTTCAATATCCGAGGAGAGCGAGAGACTTGAGTTGTAGGTACTGTTACTATTTTGTTTCCCTAAACTAGATTTTTTTTTGTTTTATAATGTTTTATTTTGATTTTATACTGTAAAACATTTCAATACACACCATCACAGTGTAATGGATATTATTCAACATTTTATTTAGATTTTTAATTATTCGTATTTTTATTC
>NC_056731.1:1746406388-1746423750 GCF_019279795.1 Protopterus annectens
ATGTAGAACTGGAAAAAAGGTAACAACAGTGCACTCTACTGACCAAGTAAAGCATGTTGTGATCCTTTGATGTTAGAACTCAGAGCCAGTGAGTCTAGAGTGTGGCAGCCTGCCTTATTGTTTTAATACCAGAGTTAATGGCCAGAATTTGCATGCATAAATGTCCTTTATTGCTCTGGTTTCTGCCCAGAGGTGAAGAATGTAAATGTAGCTTCTGTTAGCCTGCGAACCCATGGAAGTGTGAAGACTGGTGTAATATAACCCAGGAAGTGTGAAGAATGATGTGATGTGAACCAGGAATGTGATTTTAAAAACAGAGAATCAGAGAGCATAAAGCATTTTTGTCTTGACCATCCAACTCATCAGCACTGTCTTGCTCTATATGTAAGTTTATCTTAGAGTTGTGTTTACACTTAGAAATAGCTAGAAACTAGAAATATTAGACTAAGTTTTTTTTCTGTGATGTCAGAACTGTGCTACTGAATTATTTTAAGTATTTCACTGTGATCTCTAAACTCTTGACTGGCACTATGTAGTAAGAAGTATTGTCTTGTGTTTGGACTATTTGTTATTAAATATTTTTAAACCCTTTTAACTGTGGCTGTTTTTGTAGAGATAATTCCCTGCCATAAACAAACTTTACAACAAAAGGAAGAAACTGTTGCAGAAAAGAGGAAAATCCCAGGATGCAAAAAACTCCCTCTCCAGCTTCAGTAAGAAGCTGAGATCCCTCATAAAATCCTCCAAAGCAAGTTATGAAAAAAAAATTGCCAAATATTCCAAAGACAACCACAAGGCATTCTTTAACTATGTCAAGAATCTAAATGGCAATGCTCAAATCTTCTCTGAGCTACAACAGAATGGCATTAAATATACTGATCCCAAGGATATTGCCAATACCCTGGCAGATCAATTCAGTCCCAACTTCACCCCCTCTCACCCCCTAAAGGGTCCATCTCAATATCAGAAGATGGCCAAATTCTGGTAATAACGACCACAGAGGTAAAAAGCACACTCTCCAAAGCTAAGAATACAGCATCCATGGGACCAGATGACATCAAGGGCTGTGTATTACATGAACTACAAAATGAAATGGTACCTCACCTAAGTGTCATGTTTAATCATAGCCTCACCTCAGGCTTCGTGCCCACTGAATGTTGCACAGCTGCAGTTATCCCACTCCACAAGGGGGATCCACCTTGGATCCCGGGAACTACTGCCCTATCAGTCTGACGAGCCTGATCTGCAAGGCCATGGATCGTATTATCATGTAACTTATAAACAAAGACATTGGCAACCTTAAAACACTGGATCCCACCTGGTTTGGGTTTGTGAGGGGCCGATCTTGTCTCCTGAACCTGATTGACTTCTTTGAATCAGTCTCCAGAGCCATGGACGAAGGTAAGGCAGTCCACACAGCCTATCTGGACCTCGCCAAGGCCTTTGACACCATCCCCCACTCTGGAATCATAGATAGACTTGCTAAGCTGGGCATTAATCCTTACATCACTCGATGGGTTGAAAACTGGCTTACTGACAGAACTCACACTGTAAACTAGCCGACTCCAAATTCAGCTCCAGACAAGTGACAAGTGGAGTATATCAGGGTTCAGTCCAGGGGCCGCTCTTGTTTGGCATCTACTTCTCTGAAGTACAGGCCAACACTAAGGGACTCTGGCTAACATGACAAATCGTAGAATGACACGGCAAACTGGGAGCCATTATTGAATCCCCAAATGATGCGGATACTCTACAAAAGGGCCTTACAGATACAGATGCTTGGTGCCAGAGCCATGGGCTCAAGCTCAATGCCAAGAAATGTATAGTTATACCCTTTGAGAAAAAACATGTACCCGTGAATTACCACATAGGTGGCAGTACACTAAATGCCAAAAGTGTGATAAGAGACTTAGGGACACAGGTGGACAGTAGTCTCATCTTTGATATCCACATCACCACAACAGTCAGGAAATCATTCTATGTGGCACACCTCATCACTAAGGGCTTTTCATCCAGGAAAAAGGAGGTCATTGTCCCACTGTACTCATCCCTCATTAGACCCATTTAGAATACAACACCCCGTGTGGTATGTACCTCTCAAGACATCTGCAACAACTGGAAAGGCCGCAGAAATACCTCACTAAAAGAATCACAGGCCTAAAGCAGATGACCTACTCTGACCACCTTGAAAAACTCCAGCTAATCTCTTTTGCATATCCTCTACTCAGAGGCAATCTCTGCTTAACATACAAGGCCATGTCCAACCCAGAGCTGTTGGACTAGCTACACTTAATGAAATCCCAGTCACTCAGAGCCACACACTCCAGGGATCTAAACCTTGTCATTACAATAAATTAAACATGCTGGAGGGATAAGTTCTTGACCCAGAGACTCCCCAGACTTTGGAATAGTTTGCCCCTACATGTCAAGCAGAGCACCTCTTTGGCCCTCTTTAAAAGGAACCTTGATGATTGGATGGGAGAAAGGAAATTCACCCCAGGGATCATGTCGGTCACCCTGCTAGTCAGGGGTCTAGGGAAGTAGCCAGGGAATTATTATGGCTAGGCTTGTATAGGTCATAGGGCCGATAGCCTAAGACCAACCTATGAACCTATGAACCTATAATTTAAGCCCTTTAGAGAACCTGAATGCCTTTGGCAAAATTGTAAAAAGCCACTCCAATGGCTTTAGCCATGAGCTATACTACTAATTGGATAACAATATTGCACAGTAATAATTGGACTTCCCTTAAAGGGCCTTTGAGTAGCTGATAAAAATTCATGGGTTGTAGCAGCTGGTACTACCATATAGTCTGTGAAAAAGGGGAACAGCTGGATAACCTATGCCAACCTTCCCCAAGAGTGTCTGTGTGGTTGTATAAACTCTTCTTAAAGTGTGTGTGTTTGTGTGTGTGTGTATGTGTGTGTGTGTGTGTGTGTGTGTGTGTGTGTGTGTGTGTGTGTGTGTGTGTGTGTGTGTGTGTTTGTGTGTGTGTGTGTGTGTGTGTGTGTGTGTGTGTGTGTGTGTTTATCAGCTACTTGGGCAGGGACACAAAGCACTGGTTGGACAGAGGGGGTGCTGGAGGTTTTAGCTTGCCCACTAGGCTGAGATCTGGACCCTATAGTTGTGCCAGTGGGGAGTGTTAATGGGGACCTGGAGAGCAAGGGAGTGACAAGTCCCTGGCTGACTGTGATCTCTGTGTGCTCTTAAGGGAAATTGCACTTTACCGTGTGTATTTGTTATCCTTTCCTCCCGTATGAGACACTCCTCACTGGTGTTAATGTATGGATTGAGGGTCCTTGATTGCTGAGCCAGGGCATGTGCGTCACATATTAATTGTTTGGCAGTAGTGGTATATCCACACCACATATTAATTGGTTGGCAAATACTAATCGGCTTGTAGTGGTGTGGGTAGAGTGAATTCCTGTAGCTTGTGTACAATGAGCTTTGAAGGTGTTTTGTACTCGGGTATTGTAGAAAAACTTACCAGCTTAAATGTAAACCCATATGTCACAAGATGGGTTGCAAACTGGCTTAAGGACAGAACCCACAGGGTTAGAGTTGCTGGCGCTGTGTCAGACCTGCCGGGTCACAAGTGGTGTCCCACAGGGCTCGGGTCCTTGGCCCCTATTGTTTGGCATCTACTTCAGAAGTACAGGCCAACATAGGAGGACTTGCTGACAAAGTTTGCAGACGACTGCAAACTGGGCGCTATAGTGGAAAGTGCATCAGACACGGATATGCTTCAGAAGGGACTCACGGAAACAGATAGCTGGTGCCAGAGCCATGGCCTGAAGTTAAACGCCAAGAAATGTATAGTCATACCTTCGAAAAACAAGGTAACCCTAAGCTACCATATAGGTGGCAATCCACTAAGCACAGAAGAGGTTATCAGGGACCTGGGGACCCAGGTTGACAGTGGCCTTTCTTTGACACCACATTGCTAAAGTGGTTAGAAAGACCTTCTACATTGCCCACCTGATCATGAAGGATTCACATCCAGATCTAGTGAGGTTATTGCTCCTGTACTCTTCACTTATCAGACCAATGATCGAGTACAATGCCCCATTCGGGATGTATCTCACCCGACATCTGCAGCAATTGGAGAGACCCCAAAAGTTCCTCACCAAAAGGATAAAGGACTCCAAAATCTGTCATATGCTGCCAGATTGAAGAAACTCCAGCTCTATTCAGTTCCATACCGTCTGCTCAGAGGTGACATGTGCCTGACATACAAGGCCATGTCCAACCCGGAATTAATGGACATGCTCCACCTCAAAAAATCCAAATCCACCAAAACTACTAGAGCAAGCGACTTAAACCTTAGCACGGATATAAATAGGACGTGCTGGAGGGATAGATTTATCACTCAGAGACTCCCTATGCTGTGGAATAAAATCCCAGTCCATGTGAGGCAGAGCACCTCGCTGACTCTGTTCAAGAAAAATCTAGACCCGTGGATGGGAGATCGTAGGTTTACCCTGGGAATCATCTCTGTGTCACTGCTGGACAGAGGCACAACAAACTAATGGGCACAGTATTTTTTCATATAAGGGGTGGCGTAAGCCACAAAAATTTGGGCTAGGCTTATAAATGCCTTAGGGCAGATAGCCTAGTATAAACCTATGAACCTATGAACCTATAAATAAGCCACACAGTGAATACTTGGAGTTCAGATTACAATTGCTTTATTTCTTTTGTTAGCTTAGTTTGTCAGGGGGAGCAAGTAGCATGTCAGCAGAGGAGTATGGAAAACTCACAAGGAGCCAGCTCGCCGAGATGTGCCATGCTAGGGGACTGGTGCGTGGAAACCTAACTAAGGCAGACCTGATTGCAGCCTTGCTTACAGCTGTATCAGAAAAAACAGCAACCAGGAGGACAATCAGACTGGCAGTGGAGATATAATACTCTCGGAGAATGGACAGCTCAACCTTTCTGCAAATGACTTAAAAATCCATCTGGAGCTAAAAAGGCTTGGGTTGATGGTCAGGCATTTGGAAATAGAAGCAGCTGAGAGACTGAGGAGTCTACAGACTGAGGAGAATGAGAAACTGCTATGCCTGGAAGCTGAGGAAAAGGAGCAGCAGAGGAAGCATGAGAGGGAAATGCTGACTCATTGCCAGAGTCACAGAGGTAATGAGGAAGAGAGTAACTTGACCCCAAAAACACAAAAGGTCAGTAAATTTCTTCTGCAGTTTAAAGAGGGGGATAATTTTGATAGTTTCATTCATATGTTTGAAAGGGTATGCCAACAGTATGCTGTTGACCAAAAGCTCTGTGTATGGTTCTTGACCCTCTTACTCCATGTTAAAGCTGTAACTGTTTTGTCAAAAATGTGTGATGTTGCATGTTTTGATTATACTGCTGTTAAAAATCACTTGTTAGAATTGTTTAAGCTAACACCTGAAACGTATAGGAAAAAGTTTTGTGAGCATAGAAACAAGGCAGATCAAAGTGTGTGTGAATATGTTGCTGAACCGAGCATGTATTTCCATAGGTGGGTGAGTGGATGTTGGGTCACTGCTTTTGGAGGGCTGGCAGACCTTTTGGTTAGGGAACAAGCTTACCACTTTGCCTGACGACATGAGGATCTGGTTAGCTACAATGTGCTACTTTAGATGAGTTGGTGGATGAAGGGAGACCTATACCTGACAAGCAGGGCAGCCCTGCACAGGAAAGGGACCCCCAGTACTGCTCGTGGGTGTAAAGGAACCCATGGTGGGCAACAATGACTGACCCAACAGAATCTGCCAGTAGCAGGGGAAGCCACTAGTTCAGGTACACATCCAGGAGCTAGGGTTAAATGTTTTGAGTGCAACCAGGGGGGCCATGTGGCATACAGGTGTCCACAGAGGCAAGGTGGGGAATAAAAGGTGAGGGAGCCAGTAAGTGGGAAAGACAAATTGCCAACAGTAGGTTGTCTTGAGACAAAAAGGATACCAAACTACCATCCTGCAGATATCCTGATAGGGAAGGATTTGGATGTGGCAGTACCATGTGTTTGTGAATTTAGATGCAGTCAGGCTTGGAGACAAACAGGTAAGTCTGGTAGCCTGGGGAGACTCAGACAGACTGCATACTTGCAGCCAGGACTGGTGAGTTGGTTACTTCAAGGAGGGAGCTACCCTGTAGCAGTAAGACTGAAGGTGAGGCACAGCTGCTTGGGGGTACTGATGGTCCCTTGGACAGAGTGACTGCAAAGGTAGAGGTGAGTAGTACCCAGGCTGACAGTGAGGCACCACTGTCAGAGGATGCCAGACTTCCTGTGGAAGGGGAGCTGGGAAGGGTTACAAGGAGAGAGATGAGACAGGCTCAGCTCTCAGACCCTACATTGCAAGGCCTGAGGCAGGTAGCTAGGGAAGGACCTGATTCTCACGGAAAGAGGGGATCTGTATACTGGGACAAAGGGTTACTGTACTCAGAGTAGACCCCTGAGGGAGGGCTAGAAGGTGAGAGAGTACAGCAGTTGGTAGTGCCTAGAGCCTACCGTCTGGTGCTTCTAGCCATAGCACATGATATTCCCGTTGCAGGTCATATGGGAATAAAATGTACAAAGAGGCATATTATGCAAATCTTCTATTGTCCTGGAATTTCCAGAGATGTAACAGGGTACTGCAGGACCTGTGTGCAGTGCCAAAAGGTAGACAAGGCAGGAGACAAGGTGAGAGCTCCTTTGCTGCCTTTGCCTGTGATTCAGGAGCCATTTCAGAGGGTAGCTATGGATATTATGGGTCGTCTGAGTACCCCAAGTTCTACAATGAAAAATATATCCTAGTGGTAGTGGATTATGCTACACAATACCCTGAGGCAGTGGCTTTGTCCTCCATTGAGGCATAGAAGGTGGCAAATGCTTTGTTAGAGATTTTCAGCAGGGTAGGTTTCCCAAAAGAAATACTGACTGACAGAGGTGCCAATTTCATGTCAGACCTGCTGGCTTGTCTGTGGAAGTCCTGTGGGGTGAAGCACATGAAGACCACCCCATACCATCCCAAGACTAAAGGTCTTGTTGAGAGGTTAAACTCTACAATCAAGTACATGCTACGGATGTTTGCAGATAAGTTTTTGAGGGAGCGGGACAAATATTTGCCCGATCTGTTGTTTTCTAACAGATAGATTCCCCAGGAATCCACAGGTTTTTCACCATTTGAGTTAATGTATGGGCATAGGGTGAGGGGACCTCTAGATGTAATTTGGGATGAGTGGGAAGGTGAGAGCGAGTCTCACAAGGATTCTGTTGTGATATACATCCTGAACCTCAGGACAAGACTCAGGGAACTCATGGGCTTGGTGCAGGAGAACCTGGTAGAAGCACAACAACAGAAAAAGGTGTGGTATGACAGGAATGCTCGAGCTAGAGAGTATGCTGTGGAGCAGCAGGTAATGGTTCTCATTAGTGTCAGACACAACAAGCTGCAAGCAGCTTGGGAGTGATTCTACAAGGTGGTATGAAAGGTAAGTGATGTTAATTACATAGTGGAACTGCTAGGCAGAAGGCAGAAGCACAAATTGTACCATATTAGCATGCTGATACCTTACCATGATAGGGAGGCCCTTGTGCTGAGCATTTGCATTGCAGGAGGAGTCTGAGGGAAATCAGGGGACTGATCCCATCAGTGACGCTCATGCTGACACCTCAGTGGAAGGGGTAGAAATGTACCAGCAGCTATCTCCTACCCAGGTTCAAGAAATCCGAGCAGTGTTGCAGGAGTTTGTGGACATGTTCACTGGGAAACCAGGATGCACCCTCCTGGTGCAGCACCGGGTGGATACAGGACCCCAAAGGCCTATTAGGCAGGCCCCTTATAGAGTACCTGAGAAAGTCAAACAGACTCTGAGGGAGGAGGTACAGTAATTGTTGGAACTAGGGATGATTCAAGAGTCCAACAGTCCCTTGGCCTCCCCAGTAGTGCTGATGTCAAAGAAGGATGACAGCACTAGGTTCTGTGTGGACTACAGGAAATTAAATAGTCACAAAGAGTCAGGTGCTTACCCCATGCCTAGGATAGATGAGGCCCTAGAGCAGCTGTGTGGTGCTAAGTATCTTACAACCATTTATCTTACCAAGGGTTACTGGCAGGTGCCCTTGACTCCCAGTGCTAGGGAGAAGTCAGCCTTTGTGACTCCATTTGGCTTGTATGAGTTCACACAGATGCCCTTTGGGATGAAGAATGCCTCAGCAACTTTCCAGAGGCTAGTAGATCATTTCCAAGCAGGAACAGGAGGGTTTGCCCTTGCTTACCTAGATGATATTGCCATCTACAGCCATTCCTGGCAAGAGCACCTTCAATATGTCAGGGAGGTGCTGGACAGACTACAGAAGGCAGGAATGACCATTAAGCCGAGCAAATGTCAGATGGGTATGGCAGAGGTCTCCTACCTAGGACACAGAGTGGGGAGTGGTAAGATAAGGCTATTACCTGCCAATGTGGAAGTCATTCAGTCATGGTCTGCACCTGTTTCTAAAAAACAGGTGAGGGCATTTTTATGGACAGCAGGGTACTACAGAAAGTTCGTCCCCAGTTATAATACTTTAGCTGCTCCCCTCACAGACCTGACAAGGAAGAACAAGCCAGATAAGGTAGTATGCACCTCAGCATGTGAGCAGTCATTCCAGAAGCTTATAGAAGCTTTGGGAGGACCCCCCTGTGTTAGCCAGTCCAGATTACAGCAAGGAATTTGTTGTGCAGATAGATGCTTTGAACCATGGGGTGGTGGCTGTACTTAGCCAGATTTCTTCAGAGTGGGAAGAGCACCCAGTGGTTTATCTCAGTCATAGGCTCCAACCTAGGGAGACATGCTATGCAGCTGTAGAAAATGAATGTCTAGCCATAGTGTTGGCACTGCAGAAACTTCAGCCTTATCTGTATGGAAGGAAATTCACTGTTATGACAGATCCTAACCCCTAACATGGTTAAACAGAGCCAGCCAGCAAAATGCCAAGTTGCTAAGATGGAGCCTGGGGTTGCAAGCATATGATATGTCCATGCAGCACTGCAGAGGGATTAGCAATGCCAATGCACATAGGCTCTCAATACAGGGAATGGGGTAAGGTACACTCAGATAGACCTAACTCCCTCAAGCAGGGTTTCTCAAAGATCACTTGAAAAACTAGCTTCATTTCTCCGGGGGGGGGGGGGTTAGTGTGAAGATTGGGTGAAGAAATATGAAGGCTGACAGCCTAGCCAGATAGAATTGTAAACCACAGGCTTGTTGTCTTTAATTGTAAAAATAGTGCTACTTGTGGGACTGGATAAAATGTAGCAACAGTGCACTCTACTGACCAAGTAAAGCATGTTGTGACCCTTTGATGTTTGGACTCAGAGCCAGTGAGTCTAGAGTGGGGCATCCTGCCTATTGTTTTAAGGCCAGGGCTAATTGCCAGAATTTTCATGCATAAATGTCCTTTATTGCTCTGGTTTCTGCCCAGAGGTGAAGTATGTAAATGTTACTTCTGTTAGCCTGGAAAACCCCAGGAAAGTGTGAAGAATGATGGAATGTAACCCAGGGAAGTGTGAAGCATGATGTAATATGAACCAGGAATGTGACTTTGAAAACAAAGAGAATCAGATAGCATTAAGCATTTTTGTCTTGACCATCCAACTCATTAGCACTGTCTTGCCCTATGCGCCAGTTTATCTTAGACATGTGTTTCTCTTAGAAATAGCTAGAAACTAGAATGATCAGACTGTTTTTTTCTGTGATGTCAGAACTGTACTGATGAATTATTTTATGTATTTCTCTGTGATCTCTGAACTCATGACTAGCACTGTGTAGCAAAATGTATTGTCTTGTGTTTTGACTATTTGTTATTAAATATTTTTAAACCCTTAAAACTGTGGCTGTTTTTGTAGAGATAATTTCAGCTCTTTACAATACTTGAATGTCTTTGGTAAAATTATACAAAGTCACTCCAATAGCTTTAGCCATGGGCTATATTACCACTTGGATAATAATATTGCACAGTAATAATTGGACACCCTTTTAATGGCCTTTGAGTAGCTGATAAATATTAGTGGGTGGTGGCAGCTGGCACTACTGTATAGTCTGGGAAAAGAGGCACAGCTGGAGAACCTGTGCCAGCTTTCCTCAGGAGAGTCTGTGTAGTTATATAAACTCTTCTCAAAGTGTGTGTGTGTGTGTGTGTGTGTGTGTGTGTGTGTGTGTGTGTGTGTGTGTGTGTGTGTGTGTGTGTGTGTGTGTGTGTGTGTGTGTGTGTGTGTCAGCTACTTGGGCAGGGACACAAAACACTGGTTGGACAGAGAAGGTGCTGGAAGTTTTAGCTTGCCCACTAGGCTGAGATCTGGACCCTATAGTTGTGCCAGTGGGGAGTGTTAATGGGGACCTGGAGAGCAAGGGAGTGACAAGTCCCTGACTGACTGTGATCTCTGTGTGCTCTTAAGGGAAATTGCACTTTACCGTGTGTATTTGTTATCCTTTCCTCCTGTATGAGACACTCCTCACTGGTGTTAATGTATGAATTGAGGGTCCTTGATTGCTGAGCTAGGGCATGTGCGTCACATATTAATTGTTTGGCAGTAGTGGGATATCCACACCACATATTAATTGGTTGGCAAATACTAATCGGCTTGTAGTGGTGTGGGTAGAGTGAATTCCTGTAGCTTGTGTACAATGAGCTTTGAAGGTGTTTTGTACTCTAAATCAGCCACACAGTGAATACTTAGAGTTCAGATTACAATTGCTTTATTTCTTTTGTTAGCTTAGTTAGTCAGGGTGAGCAAGTAGCATGTCAGCAGAGGAGTATGGAAAGCTCACAAGGAGCCAGCTCGCTGAGATGTGCCAAGCTAGTGGACTGGTGCGTGGAAACCTGACTAAGGCAGACCTGATTGCAGCCTTGGTTACAGCTGTATCAGAAAAAACAGCAACCAGGAGGACAATCAGACTGGCAGTGGAGATATAATACTCTCAGAGAATGGACAGCTCAACCTTTCTGCAGATGACTTAAAAATCCATCTGGAGCTAAAAAGGCTTGGGTTGATGGTCAGGCATTTGGAAATAGAAGCAGCCGAGAGACTGAGGAGTCTACAGACTGAGGAGAATGAGAAATTGCTATGCCTGGAAGCCGAGGAAAAGGAGCAGCAGAGGAAGCATGAGAGGGAAATGCTGACTCTTTGCCAGAGTCACAGAGGTAATGGGGAAGAGAGTAACTTGACCCCAAAAACACAAAAGGTCAGTAGATTTCTTCTGCAGTTTAAAGAGGGGGATAATTTTGATAGTGTCATTCATATGTTTGAAAGGGTATGCCAACAGTATGCTGTTGACCAAAAGCTCTGTGTATGGTTCTTGACCCTCTTACTCCATGTTAAAGCTGTAACTGTTTTGTCAAAAATGTGTGATGTTGCATGTTTTGATTATACTGCTGTTAAAAATCACTTGTTAGAATTGTTTAAGCTAACACCTGAAACGTATAGGAACAAGTTTTGTGAGCATAGAAACAAGGCAGATCAAAGTGTGTGTGAATATGTTGCTGAACTGAGCATGTATTTCCATAGGTGGGTGAGTGGATGTTGGGTCACTGCTTTTGGAGGGCTGGCAGACCTTTTGGTTAGGGAACAAGCTTACCACTTTGCCTGACGACATGAGGATCTGGTTAGCTGATAGACAATGTGCTACTTTAGATGAGTTGGTGGATGAAGGGAGACCTATACCTGACAAGCAGGGCAGCCCTGCACAGGGAAGGGACCCCCAGTACTGCTCGTGGGTGTAAAGGAACCCATGGGGGGCAACAATGAGTGACGCAACAGAATCTGCCAGTAGCAGGGAAGCCACTAGTTCAGGTACACATCCAGGAGCTAGGGTGAAATGTTTTGAATGCAACCAGTGGGGCCATGTGTCATACAGTTGTCCACAGAGGCAAGGTGGGGAATAAAAGGTGAGGGAGCCAGTAAGTGGGAAAGACAAATTGCCAACAGTAGGTTGTCTTGAGACAAAAAGGATACCAAACTACCATCCTGCAGATATCCTGATAGGGAAGGATTTGGATGTGGCAGTACCATGTGTTTGTGAATTTAGATGCAGTCAGGCTTGGAGACAAACAGGTAAGTCTGGTAGCCTGGGGAGACTCAGACAGACTGCATACTTGCAGCCAGGACTGGTGAGTTGGTTACTTCAAGGAGGGAGCTACCCTGTAGCAGTAAGACTGAAGGTGAGGCACAGCTGCTTGGGGGTACTGATGGTCCCTTGGACAGAGTGACTGCAAAGGTAGAGGTGAGTAGTAGTACCCAGGCTGACAGTGAGGCACCACTGTCAGAGGATGCCAGACTTCCTTCGGAAGGGGAGCTGGGAAGGGTTACAAGGAGAGAGTTGAGACAGGCTCAGCTCTCAGACCCTACATTGCAAGGCCTGAGGCAGGTAGCTAGGGAGGCACCTGATTCTCAAGGAAAGGGGGATCTGTATACTGGGACAAAGGGTTACTGTACTCAGAGTAGACCCCTGAGGGAGGGCTAGAAGGTGAGAGAGTACATCAGTTGGTAGTGCCTAGAGCCTACCGTCTGGTGCTTCTAGCCATAGCACATGATATTCCCTTTGCAGGTCATATGGGCATAAAATGTACAAAGAGGCATATTATGCAAATCTTCTATTGTCCTGGAATTTCCAGAGATGTAACAGGCTACTGCAGGACCTGTGTGCAGTGCCAAAAGGTAGACAAGGCAGGAGACAAGGTGAGAGCTCCTTTGCTGCCTTTGCCTGTGATTCAGGAGCCATTTCAGAGGGTAGCTATGGATATTATGGGTCGTCTGAGTACCCCAAGTTCTACAATGAAAAATATATCCTAGTGGTAGTGGATTATGCTACACAATACCCTGAGGCAGTGGTGTTGTCCTCCATTGAGGCATAGAAGGTGGCAAATGCTTTGTTAGAGATTTTCAGCGGGGTAGGTTTCCCAAACGAAATACTGACTGACAGAGGTGCCAATTTCATGTCAGACCTGCTGGCTTGTTTGTGGAAGTCCTGTGGTGTGAAGCACATGAAGACCACCTCATACCATCCCCAGACTAATGGTCTTGTTGAGAGGTTAAACTCTACAATCAAGTACATGCTACGGATGTTTGCAGATAAGTTTTAGAGGGAGCGGGACAAATATTTGCCCGATCTGTTGTTTTCTAACAGATAGATTCCCCAGGAATCCACAGGTTTTTCACCATTTGAGTTAATGTATGGGCATAGGGTGAGGGGACCTCTAGATGTAATTTGGGATGAGTGGGAAGGTGAGAGCGAGTCTCACAAGGATTCTGTTGTGATATACATCCTGAACCTCAGGACAAGACTCAGGGAACTCATGGGCTTGGTGCAGGAGAACCTGGTAGAAGCACAACAGAAAAAGGTGTGGTATGACAGGAATGCTCGAGCTAGAGAGTATGCTGTGGAGCAGCAGGTAATGGTTCTCATTAGTGTCAGACACAACAAGCTGCAAGCAGCTTGGGAGTGATTCTACAAGGTGGTATGAAAGGTAAGTGATGTTAATTACATAGTGGAACTGCTAGGCAGAAGGCAGAAGCACAAATTGTACCATATTAACATGCTGATACCTTACCATGATAGGGAGGCCCTTGTGCTGAGCATTTGCATTGCAGGAGGAGTCTGAGGGAATTCAGGGGACTGATCCCATCAGTGATGCTCGTGCTGACACCTCAGTGGAAGGGGTAGAAATGTACCAGCAGCTATCTCCTACCCAGGTTCAAGAAATCTGAGCAGTGTTGCAGGAGTTTGTGGACATGTTCACTGGGAAACCAGGGTGCACCCTCCTGGTGCAGCACCAGGTGGATACAGGACCCCAAAGGCCTATTAGGCAGGCCCCTTATAGAGTACCTGAGAAAGTCAAACAGACTCTGAGGGAGGAGGTACAGTAATTGTTGGAACTAGGGATGATTCAAGAGTCCAACAGTCCCTTGGCCTCCCCAGTAGTGCTGGTGTCAAAGAAGGATGACAGCACTAGGTTCTGTGTGGACTACAGGAAATTAAATAGTCACAAAGAGTCAGGTGCTTACCCCATGCCTAGGATAGATGAGGCCCTAGAACAGCTGTGTGGGGCTAAGTATCTTACAACCATTTATCTTAACAAGGGTTACTGGCAGGTGCCCTTGACTCCCAGTGCTAGGGAGAAGTCAGCCTTGTGACCCATTTGGCTTGTATGAGTTCACACAGATGCCCTTTTGGGATGAAGAATGCCCCAGCAACTTCTTCCAGAGGCTAGTAGATCATTTCCAAGCAGGAACAGGAGGGTTCTGCCCTTGCTTACTTACCTAGATGATATTGCCATCTACAGCCATTCCTGGCAAGAGCACCTTCAATATGTCAGGGAGGTGCTGGACAGACTACAGAAGGCAGGAATGACCATTAAGCTGAGCAAATGTCAGATGGGTATGGCAGAGGTCTCCTACCTAGGACACAGAGTGGGGAGTGGTAAGATAAGGCTATTACCTGCCAATGTGGAAGTCATTCAGTCATGGCCTGCACCTGTTTCTAAAAAAACAGGTGAGGGCATTTTTAGGGACAGCAGGGTACTACAGAAAGTTTGTCCCCAGTTATAATACTTTAGCTGCTCCCCTCACAGACCTGACAAGGAAGAACAAGCCTGATAAGGTAGTATGCACCTCAGCATGTGAGCAGTCATTTCAGAAGCTTATAGAAGCTTTGGGAGGACCCCCCTCTGTTAGCCAGTCCAGATTACAGCAAGGAATTTGTTGTGCAGGTGGATGCTTTGAACCATGGGGTGGTGGCTGTACTTAGCCAGATTTCTTCAGAGTGGGAAGAGCACCCAGTGGTTTATCTCAGTCATAGGCTCCAACCTAGGAGAAATGCTATGCAGCTGTAGAAAAGCGAAATGTCTAGCCATGAAGTGTTGCAGCAGCAATTGCAAGAAACTTCAGCCTTATCTGTATGGAAGGAAATTCACTGTTATGACAGATCCCAACCCCTAACATGGTTAAACAGAGCCAGCCAGCAAAATGCCAAGTTGCTAAGATGGAGCTTGGGGTTGCAAGCATATGATATGTCCATGCAGCACTGCAGAGGGATTAGCAATGCCAATGCACATGGGTTCTCAATACAGGGAATGGGGTAAGGTACACTCAGATAGACCTAACTCCCTCAAGCAGGGTTTCTCAAAGATCACTTGAAAACTAGCTTCATTTCTCCGGGGGTTAGTGTGAAGATTGGGTGAAGAAATATGAAGGCTGACAGCCTAGCCAGATAGAATTTTGGAGAGAATTCTGTCATTTGTAAATATTAATGTAAACCACAGGCTTGTTGTCTTTAATTGTAAAAATAGTGCTACTTGTGGGACTGGATAAAATGTAGAAACAGTGCACTCTCCTGACCAAGTAAAGCATGTTGTGACCCTTTGATGTTTGGGCTCAGAGCCAGTGATTCTACAGTGGGGCATCCTGCCTATTGTTTTAAGGCCAGGGCTAATTGCCAGAATTTTCATGCATAAATGTCCTTTATTGCTCTGGTTTCTGCCCAAAGGTGAAGTATGTAAATGTTATTTCTGTTAGCCTGGAACCCCAGGAAAGTGTGAAGAATGATGGAATGTAACCCAGGGAAGTGTGAAGCATGATGTAATATGAACCAGGAATGTGACTTTAAAAACAAAGAGAATCAGAGAGCATTAAGCATTTTTGTCTTGACCATCCAACTCATTAGCACTGTCTTGTTCTATGCGCAAGTTTATCTTAGACATGTGTTTTCTCTTAGAAATAGCTAGAAACTAGAATGATCAGACTGTTTTTTCTGTGATGTCAGAACTGTACTGCTGAATTATTTTATGTATTTCTCTGTGATCTCTGAACTCATGACTAGCACTGTGTAGCAAAATGTATTGTCTTGTGTTTTGACTATTTGTTATTAAATAGTTTTATACCCTTAAAACTGTGGCTGTTTTTGTAGAGATAATTTCAGCTCTTTACAGTACTTGAATGTCTTTGGTAAAATTGTACAAAGTCACTCCAATAGCTTTAGCCATGGGCTATATTACCACTTGGATAATAATATTGCACAGTAATAATTGGACACCCTTTAATGGCCTTTGAGTAGCTGATAAGTATTAGTGGGTGGTGGCAGCTGGCACTACTGTATAGTCTGGGGAAAAGAAAGCATGTGCTGGAGAACCTGTGCCAGCTTTCCTCAGAGAGTCCAGCTGAGCTATAAACTCTTTCAAAGTGTGTGTGTGTGTGTGTGTGTGTGTGTGTGTGTGTGCAAGGCATGCAGTGTGTGTGTGTGTGTGTGTGTGTGTGTGTGTGTGTGTGTGCGTGTGCGTGTGTCTGTGTGTGTGTGTGTGTGTGTGTGTGTGTGTGTGTGTGAGCTACTTGGGCAGGGACACAAAACACGGGTTTGACAGAGAAGGTGCTGGAAGTTTTAGCTTGCTCCACTAGGGCCAGGAGATCTGGACCCCATAGCTGTGCCAGTGTGCGGGGGAGTCTTATTGTGTGGGAAGTGGAGTGGGAGAAGCATGGGAGTGGACCAGCCCGGGACTGATCATTGTAATCCTCTGTGTGCTCTTAAGGGAAATTGCACTTTACTATGTGTATTTGTTATCCTTTTCCTCCTATATGGGATGCCTCTTCACTGGTGTTAGTAGTGAGGATTGAGGCCTTTGATTGTTGGGCCATAGCATCGGGCATCACATATAGATATATGTATATACATATATGTCTATATAGCTATATATGCATGCACATCCTATGTGAACAGATATGCCTAGTTTTGTTGGTATATATGTGGTAGATATTCTGGTGCTCATATGTGCCTGAGTATGTATGCGATATTCTAGTCTAATATACCCATTACTGTATATATATGCCGATATCTATACTTATATGTGCATATGTATCCTTATCTGTATATGTGTATACATATATTGCTCTTGTATATGTATATATCTATGTTTATATATATATATATATATATATATATATATATATATATAGATATACATATATAAATTTATTTATTTATTGACATTTGTTAACCTGGTTTGTCCAACTGGGCTTGTGGCCCATTTTCAGTGTGGAGACCCGAAGGAGAAAAGCTCCAGTAATACATTTTAAAAACAAGTACAATTTTAAACACTATTGATATAATAAGCAGTTATAGCAAAACAATTCACATACAAGTTAGGTTACATGTGTACAGATTTGGTTTTTATTTTTGTATATATGTACCATATGTACATGCATACTAATCTATCTATGTATGTCGATATGTATATGTGTATATATCTATATAGATATATGGATAAATTATATATACATATTATGTTCACCATATGTCCTGAACATGGAGTGAACTCTACTAGCCCCAGTAGTCCCAACCTCTTAAATGCAAGGGGATGTCAGGTATTGGG
>NC_056731.1:1746424250-1746453656 GCF_019279795.1 Protopterus annectens
ACAGTGAGTACTGCAATCACATTGCAGGTCACAGGTGCAGATAGCACATCGAACTAAAAGCAGGCTGTACCTGCAGTCCACACATGCAATAATATCATTGCAGGTACAGGGAGATAGAGAACGACAGTGAGAGAGAGACACAGACAGAGACACAGACAACAGAGAGAGAAACAGAGACAGAAACAGAAACAGAGGGAGAAAACCCAAAACAAACAACCAAAAAAAAAAAAAAAAAACCTACAAAACTGTAACAGACGGAGCAGGGAAATACAAAGGTAAGGTATGTAACTCATGTATGTGTTGGCATGTAGTAGATGTTCCTGAAGGGTACTCTACACACTGCAAACCATCCATGTGTGGCAGCAGTATGTATCTATCTGTATCTGCACATGTGCATAGGACAAGGGACATACTGCAACTGTTAGTGAAGGGTGGACAGTTATCTGTCATTGAAGGTTGTTATGTGCATATATCTATGTAGGTCATAGTGTGTGGCATAGAAAACAGCATGCAGTGCTGATATATGTCATGTGCTGGTTAAACACTGTGGGACTAATTTGTCAGATCTGCTGTGTTACAGCCAGTGAGGCCTGCTAAAGCTACATGGGCCGAGGACACCCACATGCATTCTGCACAACACTGTGCAATATAATCACATAACTGTACATCTCACAACTGTCGCATAAGTGATATCCCCACCATAAAAGGTGGACTGTACATGTGCCTATATGTACATCTATGTGTACAGCAATGGATGTGTACATGTATGTGTACATATATGTATATATATATATATATAATATATATATATATATATATATATATATATATATATATATACACACTCCGGTGGTGGTGCTGTGGTAGTGTTGTAGCCTCACAGTTAGACGTTGCCCATTCGATTCTCAGTTAGAGCGTCTTCTGTGTGGCGACATGGAATGGGCTGCCCTTCATTGAAGGTTGTGCGTTAGGCTCGGCAAGCCAGCATGTAAAAATCTACTGCCAATCATTAGCAGACTGGAGTTCCGCTGTGGCGACCCCTAACCGGGAAAAGCCGAAAGACACAAATATAATATATATATATATATATATATATATATATATACATATAGAGAGAGAGAGGCATGGGGCCATATGTACTGCAAGAGGTGTGTGGTGACCAAGACATGGACTGTAGACAAGTGTTGATACTGCAGTGCCATTCCTCCTGTCCAAAACACTGTACCCATTAACTACCACATAAGTAGAGCTCTACCCAACACCGAAGGTGTGATAAGGGAACATGGAACACACGTGGACAGTAGCCACCTCTTTGATAAAGACAGTGCCACGCTAGACCTGTAATCTGTCTGTGTGGTATGTGTCATGACAACAGTTGTGTCATCTAGGGAAATATAGGTCAGTGTTCCCCTCTACTCATCACAATGCCCTGTGTGGTATGTACCTCACATGACAACTACAGCAGGTGGGAAGACCACAGACATACCTCACAAAGGGTAATACTGGCTGCAAACAGATGCCCTATGCAGACTGACTCACAAAACCACATCTAGACTGTATTGCATACCGGCCACACAGAGGTAACCTCTGCCGGACATACAGAGGTATGTCACACCCATAGCTGGGTGACAACCACCATGGCAACATATCACAATCCCTCCGGGATACACTTCCTAGGGCCCTAAACCTCATCAGCTCACTAAACAGCACATGCTGGAGGGATAGGTTCCTATCTCAGAGATATGCCATACACTGGAATAGACCACCTAGCAATAGCAAACAAGGCTCCTCATTAGCAGTTGTCATAAATACCCCTGATGATTGCTTGAGAGATTGGTAATACACCCCAGGAACCCCCTCTGTGGTTCTGGTTGGCAGGGGCAAGTGAAATCAAAGTACATGTGTGTCAAAAGCCAGGGTAGCATATGGCTAGGCTGCTGTAGGCCCTAGGGCCAATAGCATATTACCTACCTATAACACTATGCACTCACACATGTACTCAATGCAATACCTGCTATGTGAGGTTGAATAAGTGTAAAGCTGAATGTGTGCAAGGTCTGTAAAGGTGTGATAGGTTAGTGTGAAGTTGCATCTTACATGGTAGTGTCTATCGTAGCTTTGACACCAGCAAAGGATGTGTATTGTACTGTTAGGCAGACATAGTAGTATGGCATACGATGTGACATAGTTCCTTGTTGACAACTGTGGTGTCTCATTGTATGCTAAAGCAATACATGTATGCTTAGTGAGTGGTACTGCTTGTGAATCCAACTCCCATATGAACTGTAGTACTACCTGAAGCTGTAGGCCTAAACAGCACAGTATGGTGTGTGTTCACATTGCTTGGAAACACTGTCTAGTGTGTTTCCTGTAGTCTGCACAGAGGACAAAACTCAGGCATAAGGGTTTAGGCAGTGGCACACAGTACTGTATGGTACACAGGTAATGCTCATCTGTGTTGGCATACAGTGGTGCGCTGTATGTTTGTTTGATGTGTGTGTAATTATGCCTGTACCATGGCTGCAATCATATGTGTGTTACAGGGTATACGTGTGTATCCAGCAACATATATACTCTTTTACAGCAGTATGCCACCTATAGTAACAACTGCACACATATGTTAGGCAGGGCTATGGCATCAATGACTAGGGTGGTTGACTGGTACTACTGTAACTGTACTTTACATTCATTGCAATGGATGACATCTCTGTTCGTGCATTGGCATGATATATACCCCTGTGTCGAGGTTGTGCATTGTGTCACAAACAGTGTGCCGGGTACTGTTGTATATATAGAGTGTGCCAGGCACTGTTAGTCAGTTGTGGCCTGAGAACCAATAAGTGGTATTGAACGTGTGTAACCTCTGACAGACAAATGGATGGTATATATGTCAGTAAAGTGATATCTTTGGTTAAAGGTTTAAAGTGTGCCACAGGACTCAGTTACACATATTGTTCATATCTTTTTCAGCCAGATGGCCCACCAACGCAAAGCATCGTACACAGCAGCATAGGAAGATGAGATTTTGCAAAGCCTGGTGCAGCAGTACACAATGCTGTTTTCCCGAAGCAGCCATCACTAGCAGGAGCAGACTGCACTGTGGCAGGATCTTGTTCATCGGGTAAATGACATAGGCATGCATAACCAGACATATGTGCAGGTAAGCCATCACTGCAGTGATTTAATTACACATGTTCAACGGAGTGCGTCTGATATCCAAAGACAACAGCTTGCCACAGGTGGTGGGGTGGCCATTCATCCCCTCCTCACCAGAGTGGAGGAGCTGCTCCTAAGCATGGTGGCTCCTGGACAACAGCAGCAACAACTTCTGACATGTGTTGTTATGGAGGCCAGAGCCACCCAGCATGTTCACATGGAGCGATCAGGTAACATGCCCTATCTGTAGACTACAGTTAACTGTATTGTTAGATTATGTCTACGTGAGATGTGTACTGTGTGTTTAGCAGTTGTGCTGCCTAGTGTTGTGCAATACTGATATTTGGAATATTATCTCTACACCTGTGACTGTTGACTGTTGTTCTACTGTAGTTTAGCATACCCACTGTAGCAATGCCACAGCTGTGGCCACTGACGAACTCTCTCATATTCTCGTAGGTCCCTCTGGTGTGACAGCAGGGCAGATTATCCATGCTGGTGAGTGTGGTATAACTGCAATGTTGGTAATGAAATGTGCATGTCATAGGTGAGGTGTAGGCCATGTACACGTAACACACCTACACATAATGCATGCCGTGCATGTTTGCTGTAAGACGTTGCACAGCTCAGTAATGTCAGTAGCTGCCTCAATGACATGCAATACACAGAGCATCAGACACAGTTGTGGCAACACCGCATCGCACATTGATAGGCATAGTTGCTACAGCTGTACACAACATAACACATGTATCATACGCAGTACACAAAAACATGCTACATATGGCATTACCACACACCCGCTGTAAGGTCACACTTCAGTATCCCACATGTCATCCACACACACATGATGTACCTCAGGGGTAGAGGCCTATCATGGGGCTGTGCAACACTCTTCAACACATAACATAGTCATGATAGGCAATGCTCCCTATTGGGCACCTCACACACCCATGTACAAAGTGGCTGTGTAATTGTGAACGTAGCCACGGCACTGCAGTTCAGGTACAGCATGCTAGGCAGTGGTCTGTCACACATTAGTAGCCGTGAGTCACCACAAGATGCATGATGATGGCACATGGTACTACACCCCATCCAGTTACAGTGACCACAGTACTACATAGGTTCATAGGTTCATAGCAGTCATTGCTTTGCACCTCAATGTTGTGTGTGTGCAAACATATGCACCTATACACAATATGCATAGCATGTTGTGTGTGTGCTTGTATATACCAGTATACAAAATATGACCAGCAGTCGCCATCTGTACAAAGTGTCACATATATGTCCTGGAATGCTATTGGATGTATAGGTCACATGACACACATTGGGTATGTGTGGTGTTTAATGTTGCAGTCGTGTAGCATGCCATGTCATGGCTGACACCGACATATCTGCAATATGTCCCACACTCACCATAACCACTGTACAATGGCCATGTTGAGCATTGGGATTCCTTCACATCTACATGCACCACTCATCCCATGTGTGTACATAGCATGCATGTTCTACACCTGTGCCCACTATTATCTGCTATGGACACAGACACTGTAATCACACATGGCAATCTATGTGTCACACAGATAACTCATGCAGCCATGGTATGTATACCTGTGAGTGATGGTGCACAGGACATTGCAGAGCTGATAATACATGCACAGCAATGTTATGTCCATGTACACATTGTGATCCAGGGTGTAGCCAATCACTGAACAACTACACATATGCATCAAAGCCATGTATGATGTCATTAAAGAGGGCCATCTACACTTGCACTGCATGGCCTTGAGTAACACATATTCTGCATGCTGACACGTGTGAGGTGACTGTTTGCCTTGTGATACTGTCACCCATCTTCACCCACTATTGAGTATGTGTTGGATTGCTGGTGTGTGTGTGTATGTGCTGTAGTGAGGAGTGTATTTGTGTGCATGTGTGCATGTGTGCATGTGTTCATGTGTTCATGTGTGCATGTGTGCATGTGCGCATGTGTGCATGTGTTCATGTGTTCATGTGTGCATGTGTGCATGTGCGCATGTGTGCATGTGTTCATGTGTTCATGTGTGCATGTGTGCATGTGTTCATGTGTGCATGTGTTCATGTGTTCATGTGTGCATGTGTGCATGTGTGCATGTATGCATGTGTGCATGTTTTCATGTGTGCATGTGTGCATGTGTTCATGTGTGCATGTGTGCTAACATCATGTACAGATTGTAAAGTGTGTTTCCTGTCTTCCTCTCACAGGTGCTGAGTTTGGGGTGGCTGAAAGCAGCAGGGAACCTGAAGTCACTGCCACTAATAGTGGAGATGATGAGACATGTATTCTGGCACAGGAAGGTTTGACAGGGTCTGTCGTTGGTCCACCAATCAACAGTACACAGCATTCAACCCCATCTATGTGCACACTCATACTGCTAATACATCCCTCATCACCAATGGCCTTAGCCAAGGGACAGCATACAGTTGGCATTGACCAGGAGAGTGTGGTACCCATAGCACTTGCATCCCCTCACAGCAGCCATAGCCGGATTCCTGGAACGGTACCACATAGGCGGATGTCCAGGGGTTCTCGGGGGAGCACCACTGGTTGTATTGCCCCTGGCAGACATGCCCCCAGAGGTATTACAACCTCCAGTATGTTCCGGGCTGTAATGCAGGCACAGGCACGTATGGAACGGTACATCAGACAGGGACTAAGAGCGCAGAGGGCCCATTACACCGCTATCAATGACATCATCCGTGACCTTGCCGGTGCCATCCGGAATTACACTGAGGTCATTGATAGATGTTGGGGGAGACATTAGATGCCCTCCACAATGTGTCTTCTATGAGCCAGGACCATGTGGGACGGTTGAGACGTCGATGCGAATGCATGCCAGCAACAGCTGGCAGTCATCTCGGACGGCACACAGATCACAGCTGCTCCCGTAGTGGCAGTACCAGCCCCAGCAATGCTGGGGCTGGCCTGTCTATTGACCGTCCCAGTAGACCATGTGCATGTGGCTCTGGCCAGTCCCAGCAGGGACATGGGTCCAGTCATCATACCTCTGCCTCTGATGATAGTACCCAGTCAGGATCGGTACCCGATACTGCCCATAGCACCCCTGCCAGGCACAGGTACCGTGTCCGTGCCCAGAGACAGTGATCTGTACAGCCTAACAGGTACAGTCTGTGGCTGTCCCACAACCTCCCATATATGGCAGCCACATGGTGGAGCTGTGTGCATGCAGACACACACATTAACCAAACAACTAGGGCTCACACATGCACACACACATTACATCATCATTGGCCCATGCTGTACTGTTGTCCCTCACACACACACACACACACACACACACACACACACACACACACACACACACACACACACACATATACACACACAAACACACACACACAGATATGTCGATTGGATGGGTCAATGTCGGGCTCTGGCAAACCAACAGCACACCCTGTGCATATGATGACACCTGTGCCCCCTCCTGTCATCTGTAACATTGATGGAGGAACAGGCTAACATGGTTCTGATGCACAGGGTGACATTATAGCAGTGTAGCAATATTAGCAAGTTGTCAACAGGAAAGTGTAATGATATCCTTGTAGGTATATCTGAGCAGGCATTATGCATCACAGCATAACACCAGTGTTAGGTCTGAGTATGTATTGTCCACCCATGTGCCACTTGGCTGAAGTGTACAGTGTTGCCAGCATATGTTAGTGAGTGGACAGTATGTGTGTGGTGTGTGCATTACAGATTAGCAGGTGTACATCTGTGAACATGGTGGGTGCGCACTGTCTGTATGTACGTGCATAGTTGACACATGGGACTTGTGACATACCCTGTTGTACACATTGTTAACATCTCATACTGTCTTTCGATGGCCAGTATGCATTCTACTACAGATATGTACTAACATGGGTACACGTGTGTATGACATGGGTTGACACTATGCTGTGGGTTATACTGTTAATACCTGTCAATGATTTGCAGTCTGGTAGTATACACAACCTCAACAGCATGACTATAACCAATCATTAGATGATGTCCTGACAAATGACACACAGTTGTAGGGAACTCAGTAACAGTTGGATCCTTCCGGTACTATACTATAACAGTAACCAGTGGTATTGACCGCCACCCGTTCCTGGGACCACACCTGTTTGGCATATAGCCCTCTTAGGTACATGCAAACACACTAGGGATATGTCCATCCACATCTGGAAATGCATGCATTGGCCTACAATGCATTCCCTGGATGGGACGCATATCCTACACAAGGGTATCATACAGACAGATACCTGTTGTCCAATACATGCTGTATAGCAGTAAGCCGACTATGGCATAGTCATTCACATTTACTATACATACTATCCTGACAGTACCACATAGTATCCATAGTATTGTGGAGTCCCTTGGTGTGTCACATAAGACATTAGGGGCCTGAATGCATATCCACAGGGCTATTGTACACCTATAATGACTGTCCATTATTGCCAGTCGTTGTTGTGTATGAACATGTCTGACATATACCCCAGGCATGTACCCTCACTCACAGTACTCTATAGTAACTGTCATGGGTGTATGTGGCACAGATGACCTTGGACACTGATCACTACAGTGGCCGGGCTTGTCACATACATACATATGTGACCTATGATCTGAGAAGCAGCGGCACAATCTGTCAAAGGAAACAAATGTATTCATGTAGTATGCAGGTTTCACACCTATGTACTGATTGAGGTCACATGTACACATATTTATTTGCCACGCAGATACCTAATGTGTGCAATGCACATACTGTTTTAATCATGATATGTCATACCATAGTAAAAGCAAAACCCACACTGTATTGACCAACTGTGTCACACACATGCACACTCAGCAATTGCAGGATTTAAACCCTACCTAACTATGCTATGATACCACAGAGATACGCATTAACACGGCACGCTATATATTTTGCTGGGTGGTTTTTCTTCTCCTGCTATATTTGTAGGATGCTGACATCATCAGACTGTCCAAAGAGGAATGTACCTCTTTTAATGTGTTTTCCCAGTCTCCAAAAAGGGCACTCCTTTCAAAAGAAATCACACAAACACACTGTCAGCAGGATTCAAACCCCTGCCTACCTATGTTATGATACTAGAGAGATACGCATTAACACGGCACGATATATGCTTTGCTGGGTGGTTTCTCTTCTCCTGCTATATTTGTAGGATGCTGACATCATCAGACTTTCCAAAGAGGAATGTACCTCTTTTAATGTGTTTTCCCAGTCTCCAAAAAGGGCACTCCTCTCACAGGAAATCACACACCCCCACCCAGCGTTTGCAGGATTCAAACCCCTACATAACTATGTTATGATACTAGAGAGTTACGCATTAACACAGCATTCTATATACTTTGCTGGGTGGTTTCACTTCTCCTGCTATATTTGTAGGATGCTGACATCATCAGACTTTCCAAAGAGGAATGTACCTCTTTTAATGTGTTTTCCCAGTCTCCAAAAAGGGCACTCATCTCACAGGAAATCACGCAAATACACTGTCAGCAGGATTCAAACCCCTACCTATGTTATGATACTAGAAAGATACGCATTAACACGGCGTGCTACCTGCTTTACTGGGTGGTTGTGGTTCTCCTGCTATATTTGTAGGATGCTGTCATCATCAGACTTTCCAAAGAGGAATGTACCTCTTTTAATGTGTTTTCCCAGTCTCCATAAAGGGAACTCCTCTCATAGGAAATCACACACATACACCCAAACACACACTGTCAGCGTTTGCAGGATTCAAACCCCTACCTAACTACGTTATGATACTAGAGAAATACGCATTAACACAGCATGCTATATGCTTTACTGGGTGGTTTCTATTCTCCTGCTATATTTGTAGGATGCTGACATCATCAAACTTGACATGGTAATGTGTGTACACTTTGTTTTATGCAATCCCAGGAATGAGCCATGTGGGTCGGCAGGTGTCAACAGCTTGAACAGGACCCCATAATTCTTACCTTGTGTGATCTATCTGTGGAAACATTAACATTGCTTCATATGTCAACACATATTTATGCACAGATTGTTGGTTTTGTGGATACGACATGTGTCTGGGATGTTGATAAAGGGCTATTCAAAGTCTATGTGGGACATGTGTAGCTCTGTTCAGTGATGTATGTCCTGGGTGTCTACCTTGCAAACAGTCTAGCATGTTTGGGAACCATGATCTGCACATGAACATACCACAGTTGGTAGGGTTGTGTGTTTGTCAGCTTCCAATAGCTCTGTTTATGACTTCAATCATGATGGATGCCATGGCCTTGCAGATCAGACTTCATAGGCTTACTGGACTATACTTCCCATGGTGTGTTGTGCACCAACACTTGTGGGGAGTGCCACATGTTGCTGTAACACATTCAATGGTTCCAGATCCCATGGAGAGGGTGAGGCTCAACAGACTGTTCAGGTGAAGGGTCTGTTTGTTCTGTAGTTCATGCATGACACATATTGGGAAACAATGTAATCCAATTGCTGCCATGCTTTTGGCTTTGGGGGGAGATGTTCAGCCATTCTACATGTGATATCTCAAGGTATGATGACTGGGACTATTGTCAGTGGGAGGTGGGTATGTCTATATGGGCCTGTCTGACAGGATGTTGGCATTGTCAGTCAGGTACAGTTGGCCCTGACTCAGGACATATATGAGTGTACATTGCTATTTATGACATAGCTGAAGGAGGTGTCATGATTCAGTCTGGAATCCTTCTCAGCTACTCTTTACAAAACACCAACAAACCTGAGCACTAATCCCTGTTATACTCTTTTACACACTTAACAACCTACTGATCCTTTGTGATCAGGCCACGGAGTATGTCATCATAATATCCTGGCATGTCCAGGGGTTGGTTTCGTGTGTACTCTCCAGTCCAGCTAGTGAATATTGTGGTTTTGGCACAATGTCACATCTGCCTCATGTACACAGACAACCCTCTCCTCCTCCCAACAAACTCAGATATATGTGAGAGATGCAAGAATATTGACATACAGGAGGCTGAGATCTCTCGACCCATGACTGGCATAGTCTATCAGGTGGTGAAGGTAACCACACACACCACATATCAGTCTCACATAAACCTATAGCGACAGCAATCAAACCACATTATCACACATAAACATACTCGGAAGCTCTACATAAACTCTGCCTAAGCAGCAGAGACCTCCAAAGCAGGCACACAAACAACTGCTACCTCACTACAATACCCACATATCACATAGTTCACAATGTCAGTGTGCCACACAGTCACTGCCCTTCGGGCTAAACAACACACCTAATACACTTGTAATAGGTGACACTTATTGTCAGACACACTGAAGTCCCACTAACCAGGCCAAACAAGGGAATAGTCACTTTGAGCTGTCTCTCGGGTGCCAGGATCCGCAACATAACACATGCACTCAGGTCACTCCAAAGCAAGTACAGGACTGGCTCCATCATTGTCCATGCTGGTGCGTACACCCTCAGACGTTCCTCCCTGGACCACATGACATGATACATAGAGGAACTCTCTGATCATGTAGCCCAGGCCAGTATGACCCTGACCTTGTCTAGCATCTTACACTCACCAAGTATGATGTCACAGTATACCAACAAACTGATCACGTTTAACAGTTGGCTAACATATTGGTGTCATTCACATGAGATACAGTGTCTGTCAGCCTGGGGTGACATGCTCGACATGCCACGTAGCTTCCATATGGACAGCTTGCACCTGTCAGCCTTGGACTTTCGAATACTGGCTAAGGCACTTGCTACCACCATACTGCCTTTTTTAAGCGGGGCTCAAAAGACAAACCCACCTCCATAGACATTACAGAGTACATGACACTGAGGGTAATGCTGCTCAACACCAGATGTGTTACCCTCAAATTGCGCCCACTCAGGAATCTCCTCAGTATGGACAACAGCAATATCTGTGCACTAAAAGACACCTGGTTCATGCTCCCAAATGTACACCAGCACTGCCAGGTTATATTTCATACCATGCTTTCTGACCACAAAACTCGGAATGGCCAACACAAACAGGGGGAGTATCCATATACATCACAGATACACATACCTCCGGGTTGGTAGCACTGCACAAAGTATCACAGACCATACATATGCACCTAACATTGTGCAAATCTGCCTTTTGGTTTGTTGGCTGCTACAGACCACCCTCCCAAACTCAGGAACCACACTCGGCTTTCCTGAGAACACTGGACAATATGAAGGTCTCCCCAAACACCATTATATTGGGTGACTTCAAATACCCACACATTGACTGGGGATAGTACTCAGGCCCCAACACCCTCGCTGAACAGTTGCTACTATTTGTAAACTCATATGCTATGGCACAACCGGTCACCACATCCACAAGAGGGGACAACATATTGGACATGATCATCACCAACATGGGGACTCTATGTTCCACACCTGAGATATACCCCTCATTGGTAAGGTTAGAACATACATTTATCTCACTGGACATCCATATCCCATCCCCACACCCATCTTGGGTAATCTTGGTGAACTTCTCAAAAGCAAACGTCACACTTCTCCAAACCAAGGTGGAACCCTTCAGAGACCCTGAGACAGTGGTAAGTATGGCTTAGACTGCTGAATCCTTTACATACACATTCTATGGACACCTAGTGGACTGCATGGATTGTGCTATCCCAAATAACAACTGGACTCACTCTTCCAATGGCAGGGGACCTGTCTGGTAGACCCCGGCCATTAATAAGCTATACAACGAAAGGAGGACGCTACTACATGATAGAGCACAATCCCAGGCAGGGAAGGCATCTGTGATCTGTACTAGCAGACAGCTACAATCACTCATGTATTTATGTCAGGCCCGCTTTGAACGGACAATTGCACCAGACATGTAGGACACTCACAAGGCCTTCTTAAGTTAATTCAGGTACCTGGGTGGACACTCACTGATATGCTGTGAGTTACTGCATACTGACTAAACATACCCTGAACCCACAGACATTGCCAACATCCTGGCAAACAGGTTCAGTGCAGATGTCTCCCCCCCCATCCCCCCTAAGGAACTACTGACCATCCCAACAGAGTGTAACCTCCCTGACATCACAAATAAACAGGTGAGTGCTGCCCTCTCCACAGCGGACAACACAGCATCAATGGGACCAGATGGTGTCCCGGCCTGCATCTTACACGCGCTTCATGACAGACGTAACCCTCACATTACGTCACTGTTCAATATCAGAGTTACTGCAGGAATTGTGCCCATGGAATGGCGTACAGCGATAGTGGTCCCGCTCCACATAGTTGCTGCCACAATGGACCACAAACAATATCAGCCTATAAGGCTAACTAGCCTGTTCTGCAAAGCTATGGAGCGTATTGTAATGGGACTCATGCACATAGACATCGAGAACCTACAGACACTTTTCAGTATTGTTGTGGGCAGATCTTGCCTCTTGGACCTGTTCATATTCTTTAAACAGTTACCAGTTCCATCAGTGTAGGGACAGTTGTCCACACAGCCTGCCTAGACCTTGCACAACCCTTCAACACAATACCCCACTTGGCCATTATGCATAGGCTCACCGGCGTTGATATCGACACATATCTCACACGATGGATTGCTACCTGGATCAGGGATAGCACCCACATGCTCAGTATTGCAGGTGCCATGTCTGACTATACACCAGTTACACATGGCATCACACAAGGCTCAGTCCTGGGACCTCTCTTGTTCAGTATATATTTGTGTGACGTACAGGCTAACACAGGAGGGATATGGCTGACCATGTTCGCAGATGACTGCAAACTGGGTGCCATAATCAACTCTCCAGCTGGCACATGCATACTCAAACAGGGTCTCACAGAGATAGGATGACTGGTGCCTGAGCCATGGCCTACAGCTAAATGCCATTAGTTGCATAGTCATCCCCTTTGGGAATAACAACATGCCCACACATTACCACATAGGTAGTAATCCATTACATACGGTAGTAGTTGTTAGGGGTTTGGGGACACGACTTGTTCGTACTCTCGCCTTTGACAATTACGTTGCCAAAGTGGTTAGACAGAACTTCTATATAGCCCACCTTATCCCATATGATTCATAGATTCATAGATTCATAGGTTAGTATGCCTATGCATATGGTTTCACATGTTGATCAAGTGAGGTCATTGTGCCCCTATACTCATCACAACCATGCTTGGTTACAATGCCACATTTGGGATGTACCTTACCCGACACCTGCAGCAACTGTAATGGCCACAAATGTTCCTCAACAAGCAGATGTAGGGACTCACATGGATGCCCTGCACAGTTCAGATACACTAACTCCAGCTCTACTCCATCACTTACCACCTACTCGGATGTGTTGTGTGCCTGTAGTTTAAGGAAATATCTAACCCAGATTTAATGGACATGCTCCACCTCAGGATATCTGACTCCCTTGGAGCTACACACTCCAGGGACATATACCTCAGCACAGTTGTTAATAGGACATGCTGGAGGGACAGATTCTTATCCCAGAGGCTCCACTCACTCTGGATTGTAATCCCAGTTTCGCATGGGCAGAGCCACCCACTGACCACCTACAGCAGACATCTTGACAAGTGGATGGGTGATCGTATGTTTACCCATGGGATATCTTCTGGGTCCTTGCTAGACAGAGGCACAATACACTAAACGTAAATGGGCTATCTTGTGTGACCTACTATTCACAGGCACAGTGTTCTACTTTGACAGGGTTGCGAAAGCCAAACACACTCTGGCTAGGCTTGTACATGCCCTAGGGCAGATAGCCTAGTATCAACCTCTGAACCTATGATAATGTTCAGGATGCACAATGTTTATTGCTGATACTGTTTGCAGGATTTATCATCTTTGCTTTCCCACTTTCTATGAACAACTTAGGTATCTGCAGAACATATCTGATTATGACAGGGTTCCACTATATTATATACGTGTCTGTTGTCATAACTGTGTGCACAGGGCAGATTGCTGGATAGTGATAGGTTCCTGGGTTAACACATGCAACTGCCTGATATGTGTATCCCACTGCTGTACTCCGACATGGCCTAAGTGTGTGAGCATGCCCAGTTCAGACTGTCAGTGTTCTGTTGCCTGACATTTGTCTCATTTGTTAAGTGTGTGAGCATGCCCAGTGTGACCTTTCAGTATGTTGCTGTCTGAGGTCCACTACATTTGTTGATGTATGTGTACATGTCCAATATTAACATTTCTACTGTGTGTGATGAAAGTCAGATTCTATTCTTACTGTGGGACTCACCTTTGTGTCATAACTCGACAGGGATTATGCTCTGCCTGCAGGGTTTCCATGGAATACTTTGCATAGACTTATCAACATTTCTTCATACAGGCTGACCATTGCAATACTGTCATGGTTTAGTGGTTCAGTACTATGACTATAGTGCACAGTATCCTGGGATTGAGGCCCATCACTGCTTTATGATTTCATACTGAGCAGACCAGACTGCTTAAGGGCCAGTAGAGCAAATATGAGCATGTTGGCTTTTGTTCAGCTATGCCCTACTTAGGTTCATAGGTTCATAGGTTCATACTAGGCTATCTGCCCTAAGGCATTTACAAGCCTAGCCAGAGTGTGTTTGGCTTTTGCCACCCTCTGAACTAATTTTACTGTGCCCTTTTTAAAGTTAGTTTACTGTGCCTCTGTCTAGTAGTGACACCGAAGTAATCCCCGGGGTAAACCTACAATCTCCCATCCACTCGTCAAGATTCATCTTCTAGAGAGTCAGTAAGGGGCTCTGCCTAACATGGACTGGGATTCTATTCCAGAGCAAAGGGAGCCTCTGGGTTATGAATATGTCCCTCCAGCATGTCCTATTTATTTCTGTGCTGAGGTTCAAGTCCCTCGGGCGCGTAGCTCTAAGGGGTTTGGATTTTCTGAGGTGGAGCATGCTCATTAATTCCGGATTGGACATGGCTTTATACGTCAAGCATAGATCGCCTCTAAGTAGGCGGTATGCACCTGAGTGGAGCTGGAGTTTCTTTAACCGAGCAGCATATGGCATCTGTTTGAGTCCCATGATCCTCTTTGTGAGGTACTTTTGGGGTTTTTCTAGTTGCTGCAGGTGTCGGGTAAAGTACATCCCAAATGGGGCATTGTATTCAATTATGGGCCTAATGAGGGATGAATAAAGGGGCACAATGACCTCCCTCGATCTAGATGTGAATCCTTTCATGATAAGGTGGGCTATATAGGTCTTTCTAACCACTTTGGCAATGTGGTTGTCAAAGGAGAGATTACTGTATACTTGGGTCCCCAGGTCCCTAATTACTTCTTCCGTACTTAATGGATTCCCGCCTATGTGGTAATTTGTGGGCACTTTGTTTTTGCCAAAGGGTATGACTATACACTTTTTAGCGTTTGGCTTTAGGTCATGGCTCTGGCACCAGTTATCCGTCTCTATGAGACCCTTTTGGAGGATGCTTGTGTCAGCTGGAGAGTCAATTATGGCGCCCAGTTTGCAGTCATCTGGGAACTTGGTCAGCCACAGTCCTCCCATGTTAGCCTGAACCTCCGAAAAATATATACTGAACAAGAGAGGTCCCAGGACTGAGCTTTGTGGGATGCCACTTGTAACTGGTTTAGAGTTTGACATGGCTCCAGCAGTTCTGACTATGTGGGTTCTGTCCTTGAGCCAGTTTGCAACCCATCTTATGACATAGGGGTTTATATTTGAGCTGGAGAGCTTATCTATGATGCCCGAGTGGGGTATTGTGTCAAAGGCTTTTGCGAGGTCCAGGTAGGCTGTGTGGACTACCTTCCCCTCATCAATGGCCTTGGTGACTGTTTCAAAGAAATCGACCAGGTTTAAAAGGCAGGATCTGCCCTTAACAAAGCCGAATTGGGTAGGATCCAGTGTCTGTAGGTCCCCAATATCTTTTTTTATGAGTTCCATGATGATCCTCTCCATAGCTTTGCAGACCAGGCTAGTCAGGCTTATGGGGCGATAGTTTCCAGGGTCCGTAGAGGCACCACCTCTGTGGAGTGGGACCACTGTTGCTGTACGCCATTCTTTTGGTACATATCCTGTAGTAAGACTGAGATTGAACAGCAGCTTTATGTGGGGGTTTAGCTCTTCTTGGAGTTCATATAGGATGCAGCCCAGGACACCGTCTGGTCCCACTGATGCTGTGTTTTTTGCTTTGGAGAGGGCGGCTCTCACCTGAGCATCTGAGATGTCAGGAAGGCAGCACACTGCTGGGATAGATATTTGCTCTTTGGGGGGGAAGGGGTGGAGAAGTTTGCACTGAACCTGTCTGCCAGGATGTTGGCAATGTCTGTGGGTTCAGTGTATTTTTTGCCATTTTGGACCAACTCTGAGCATATCTGGGAGTTGCCACCCAGGTTCCTAACATAACTAAAGAAGGCCTTGTGATTATCTTTAGTGTCCTGTGCAATTTTTCTCTTGAAGCTGGCCTTGGATGATTTTATGAGGGATCATTGTTTTTTGCTAGTACTGATTAGAGATGCCTTCCCTTTTAGGGATTTTGCTCTATCATGTAGTATCTTCCTCCTTCTGTTGTACAGCTTATTTATGTCTGGGGTCCACCAGGCAGGACAACTGCCTTTGGAAGACTGGGTCTTGGTTTTGTTTGGGATAGCATGATCCATGCATTCCTGAAGGTGTCCATAGAATGCGTTTATAAAGGATTCTGCAGTTTGAGCCGTAGTTTCCACTGGCTCGGGAGCCTTGAAGGATTCCACCTCGGTTTTAAGAAGTGTGAAGTTAGCTTTTGCGAAGTTTTTCACTGTGGTTTTCTGGGCTGTGGGTGGGATTGGGATGTGGATATCCAGTGAGATTAATTTATGGTCCGATCTTACCAATGAGGGGAATACCTCTGGTATGGAGCATAAAGTCCCCATGTTGGTGATTACCAGGTCCAGTATGTTATCCCCTCTTGTGGGGGTGGTGACTAGTTGTTCCATAGCATTTGAGTTTATGAATTCTAGGAACCTTTAGGCTAGGGTGTTGGGGCTTGAGTAATGCTCGAAGTCAATGTTTGGGTAGTTGAAGTCACCCAATATAATGGTCTTTGGAGAGACCTTCATATACTTAGACCCAGCTTGTCCAACATAGCTCAATATTAACCAACATTGCTGGACGTTGGCCAATATTACTCAACATTGACCACAGTTGTGCTAGTTGGTGTGTGCGATTTTCTTTACATATACTACATGGTGGTAAATGCTGTTTAGCACTGCTTTATATTGCTTAACACATGGCAATCATGCCTCAGGTGGTGCTGCAGGGCTGGCTATGTCGGGTGCACATACTACACTCCCTATACATGTTTGAAAGCAGGTAGTGTCAACTTAGGCATCCCTTTTACTATATGTGTGAGTCAGAGAGAGGTATCATTTCCAGAGTTCCTACTGAGCCAGTGTATGTGCTATGCGTTGCCTCTTTGCCAAGGCCAAAGCATACTGGGCACACCTCCTTTTGCCTACTGGGCAGGCTCAGGTTTTTCCTCCTCTGAGTCACGCTCTGCCTGTGATGGCCTTGGCAATGGTGGGGGGCTGTTTGGCCCAGGCCTATGCTGGTCCTGCTGCAGCTGTTTTCACAGGATCATATTATGTAGCATACCACATACCATGACAATTTGGGTACATGTAGTTGGTGAGTACTGCAAGGCTCCACCAGATGTGTCCAGGCACTGGAACCGTGACTTGAGCAGCCCAAACACACTCTTGATTACATTTCGTGTTTGTGCGTGTGCCTCATTATGGTGTTCCTGTTCAGGTGTGTGTGCGTTTCTGATGGGTGTCATCAGCCACGGCTCCAGTGCATAGCCAGCATCCCCCACTAGGTGACCATGTGGGATGTCCCCGTTGGCAAATGTCTGGTACAGCTGCATCAGATGCCAGATATGGGAATCATGGTAGCTTCCAGGGCAGCCAGCACACACATTCAGTATTATGCCCTGGGAATCATACATGACCTGGCAGTTGATGGGGGGGAAGCCCTTGAGGTTGAAGTAGACCCTACTCCGCTCACCGGCTGGTGCTTTGATGCATATGTGCATGCAGTCTATTGCACCCACTACCTCAGGGTATTCCGCTATTTGCTGGAAGAGACGCATATTGCTGGCCAATACCTCATGGGAATTGGGGAAATATACATGATCACCGACATGTGCTGACATGGCATTCAGGAACTGGTGCAGTACCCTGGATGCTGATGCCTGTGATATCCCCATCATATCACCAATTGGTCTCTGGAAGGTACCTGTTGCTAATATTCTTAGGCCAGCACATACCTTGGTTTCTACTGGGATGGGTTCCCCTCTGTTGGTTCTGTGTGTGAGGCGTGGCCTGCACAGCTCAACAATTTACTGCAAGAGGTCTCTGTCCACTCTATAGCGCTCCACTATCTCCAGCTCATGTAGCCCCTGGTAGGTTATCCTGTGCCTGTACACTCTTCTCCATCTCCTCACTGTGGGTTGTCCAGCAGCATTTGCATTATCACCACCCTCAGCATGTTGCATATGTCGCCTTATAACAGCAATGGCAGCCCCTAACATTTTTTGTCTCAGTAAAGCTTTTTCAGTTTTCACTTCTATTAGCTTACTGCAGTGCTGCAGTGTCTCTTGAGATAAACATAATGGACTGTTGTTTGCAGAGTTTTAAGTGCTAGGCTGGGCTGGGCTAGTGTACTGCCTGTGTAATTGCCTGATTCTGATTGTTTTCACCTGCTAGCTCTGCTAGTACTCCCTGGTAACTTTCTACTATTTGGTGTGCTTCCTTTTTCCTTTCTGTTTCCTCAGGGGGGAGCGCCACGCACACAAGCGCAAATATGCGCACAGCAGCTAACACGCGCGCACACATGCTTACATGGACTAAAACTTGCTTATTTTTGTTAAAACGCATGCACACCTGTGCAAACGCACTTACAGCTGTTTACACAGCCTTACATATGCTTACTCCAGCGTACACGCGTGCACACACTCTAACACGCACGTACACTGTCTTACTCGGGTTTACTGGTGCGCACACGTGCGCATGCACACTCAGCAAGAAACTTTGGTCTTATACATGGCATACACCTTTAATTTCTTTACTTTACCTAGCCTACCTGTTGACACACCTCTTTCAATGATATGTCAATGTCAGCTGACACATGCCACTCTGCTCCAATGAGCTTCACTTCTTTCATACATACCCCCTCGTGATGTCACCTATCTTCTACTCTGTTACTCCCCTTATCCTACTCCTACACTCCACTGACTGTGCTCATTTGCTATGTAAACTTGCGATTCACTATCCTAACCCTCATTTGCATAGGATTGCCTATTAATGCTTGGTTACAGATCTTAGACTGAGCTTCCCCCCTTAGCAACCTCTACTCGGTGGCCATGTTGTCTTCAGCCTGCCATTCACTTGCATTGTAAATTCATAGCAATAGAATCCACATTTGTGGATCTTAATTATTGATTTTCTGTTTTTAGGGCAGCGTTTCTGTGCGCTGCTACGCTTAAACCCCGGAGATCGGGATGAAAAAAAAAGTTATTTTATTTTTATTTTGCATCACTTCACATTGCCAATGGCCATATTTTTGGCCATTGGCATGCTTCCTCCTGTAAATGCATCCTTTTTTTGGAGCTGTCATGGCTCCGTTTTGCTATTTGCAGAACCGTACTCAGTTGTCAACTGAGTACATTTCTACAAATAACACTACTCCTACTCGGACAGGTTCGGGTTTCCTGGATCGCAAATTTACCTCATTTGCATAGCTTTTACCTGCAATTGAGGTAATTTGCATATCCAAGCTCTGTCCATGTAGGACTAGTTTTGATAGCTCTGTTGCACTCCCCTACCAGTTGTTCCTGGATCGCTCGGCGGACATGTTGGCTGCATGGAGTCTTAACCTACTCTTAGACTCTGTGCAAGCCTTCGTGAATCTGGCCCAATGTGCATAAACTGCATAAATTAATTAATATAAAAATAAAAATAAAAATACAGTATATGTAAATATGTATACAAGAGACCAAATAATATTTTATAAAGCATCTTCTTTGTCACTGTATAATAAAAACTTTCAAAAAACACTTTAAAACAATGTACTACAACAAGACAAATAAATAAAACTCTTGGTGTTACCGGGCGGTCTCCCATCAAAAAATTAACCAGGCTTGACCCTGTATAACTTCCAAAGTCAGCCCTTTCAGGATGGTATGATCACAAGTGCACTGATTGAAAATATATTCTTAAATTAAACATTCATGTTAAAAATCTGAAACTTTTAAAACAATAATCATATAAATGTAAAAAAATAAAACTATTATTTTTTATGAAAATGTAATTATTGGGGAAATTTAAATAAACACTTCATGAATAAATTTTTACAAATGTTTGAACCATATTCAATAAAGCACTTAATATAACATTCCATACAATTCTCATAAATCAGATGCTTTTATTTTTAACACAGGCATAATAGAAGTGTCTTCATAGTTCTTCATGGATGTTCCTGGTGAAATGGTGGCGTTACATCTTAACTGCCACTCCAATTCTTTCTTTTCCAGATCTAATTCCCACACGCTATTCCTATTTTGCTTGTTAACTTTGTCCAAAATCCCAAACTTAAAACCTCTGTACTTGTCACAATTTAATGTGTGCCTGTAAAGTGCTTTATTTTGATTTGTGGTTTTAATTGCATTTAAGTGCTCATAAATTCTCTTTTTAAAGGCTCTTTCTCTTTTCCCAATGTAGTAACTATCACATATTCCAATCATACCTCCCAACCATGCCAAATTACTCATTTTTTACAGAGTTTTGGGTTCAAATGAGGGGTGCCACGATTCCGGAGTGGCACCCCTTCATTTCTGATTTTTTTCTCGTTTTTTTTTAATTTTCGCGCTGTTAGAGCTGACATTATTATGTGCGCAATAACATCAGCTCAATCAGGGCTACAAACCTGTCAGAATTGAGCTCAAGGAACTCATGCATTTCCAGCTGGCCTGGAAACTCAAATGTGAGTGGGAATGGTAACAAACGGCTGCTGGACGGCGTACATGGATTATTATTTAGCAACAAATGGTTGCTGTACGGGTTACATGGATTATTATTTATGTTGGGAATTGGAGGGTGTGTGTCACTATAGATCGGACCTGCGGAGTGGACTGAATGCATGTATAGAAGGCAGACTGAAGTAAGGAAACTAACAGAGAGAGAGAGTGTGTGTGTGTGTGTGTGTGTGTGTGTGTGTGTGTGTGTGTGTGTGTGTGTGTGTGTGTGTGTGTGTGTGTGTGCGTGTGTGTGTTTTACAGAGGAAAGGCCTGGCAATTTAATTACATTCTCTACTTGGTTAGTAAGCTAACTCTATGAATGAAGATGTCTATTTATAGGGTTTTTTTGGAATTGGATGCAACTTTATAGCAATGGAAGGATGGCAGCATTTCCCAGTCAGACTAGTACTGCCATTTATGTGTAAACAACTGCAAGAAATCGGTCAAGCATTTTGATTAAAATACGATATAACAGATATTGTAAATTACACGTCTGCTCAACAGTTTAAACTCTAACTTCTTATAGCAAATAAAGTTTCTAAGGTAATAAGGTCAGTTTCTTACTTTGTTGGACATACTGAATAATTAACAGTTTAACTGATTTTTAATGGTTGACATTACTATTATTTTTTTTTTAAGTGAGCAGTGATGCTTATATAATACCCATATTCCAAGTGGCAAATATTGAATCATAGTTACAAAGTAAGGCTCAGTGGTAAAGTGGGGATTGAGATTAATTTTATAAATTTTAATTGCTTTACCATCTCCAACTTTTAAGTTACATTGAGTACAATATATTTTCATGATTCTTCAAAGTGAGCATTCTTCTTGATGTTGTGAGTTCTAATTATATGATCAACCACTTGTTCTTGCTTGGATAAATCAAGGAAGTTTGGTGTAGAAGTCACTCTTTAATAGAGTTTGTGCAGATACATATCCTATATATTATGTGGAACTGATGTCTGGTTTCCTAAAACACATTTCTGTAATGTTTCTATGGGAATTTTTTGCTTTAAAGAATTCTTATAACTTTTACCTGTGTATACATAAATATTTTCATAAGCCTGATATAAAGGTGCTATTAGTCTTTGCATAAAACCCATGTATTTGGTAATGTCTGTAAAACTATTGGCCATTGAGTGATGCTTCATTATACATTGTCAAAATATCAGGCATGCAAAATACTGAAATACTTTTTTCTATTGCAGGGATAATATTATTCACTGATGCTTAATCAGTTGCTTGTTTACGTGAATATTTTCTGTAATCATGCATTATGATAAACAAATATTCTTTAGTTTATGAGGAACTATAAACTCTACCTTGAGGTTTGACTATGACTTTGCTGATAGCGCTCACATCACATTTAAATGTATTCTGTAGTTTTTTTCTTATCCACACTCGAAAAATGTTCAAATTATAAATTTAAAATGCGCTCTAACTTAAGTCTAACAAGTGTGCTGTATTATACAAGGAATATAATTTAATAAAGTCAGGAAGGTGTATCAAAGAACACATGTATGTTTCTTGTTTTGTGTGTAAAGGGCCAATGATTTGAAAACAGCCCAAAGGTAATCTTTATCCACCACTGTGCAGATGCATTTTCTTTGGATGTGGTGTGGGTTTCAATGCTGTTTCAATGAATGTGAGTTTCAAGGGCAGAGAAGTTTTAATGCCAAGTCTATTTTCATTGTGAGACAGTATTGCTTTGTTTAGCAGATACCTATTCGTGTTTGTGCATTGTGCTATAAAATGTAAAAATAAAATCCAAATAATCATTGTAGAAGTAAAGCAGTATGCACACATTAGCGTTTATGGTAAATGGGGTGAAATAGCCAGGTAATGGGACATTGGAATGGCTGCGGAAGGACTCTGGTGCCATATTTTGGTTGTCTGTTCTTCAGTTTGCATTTGAAAGTTATCCCACAATTCCATTGGAGTGGGCAGGGTTATGTAATTATGTATGCAAATTTTACATTAATCAGCATACAGATTTGTACTTATTTTTCATGGGCCTTGTCCAGATTTTTGATGATTCCAGGTTGAGAGGTATGATTCCAATGTAGGCTACCCCTGATGTGTTACAATTTCCATCCCTAAGTCTCAATCATGTCCAGTGATGTTAAGTATAACTAGTTCTGTTCTAAAATATAAGGGCAGATATTACACATCCCACACTTTCTTTATTAAGATAATTGGAACTAAATTTTGCTGGGTGTTCAAACCAAAATTTCAAATTATTGCCTATTTTGTTCACAAATAATAGCTTGTCTCCTACTATACTATATATCTCATCATAAATTCTCAACATAGCCCAATTTCTAGTAATAATGTTCCTTATGTCTTTTGAATAAGGCCCATAAGGGATGATCATGGCATTTAAATATGCATCGTTTTTTGACTGAAATTTCCTTACAAAGTTTTTGTATGGTTTTTGTGTTCCTAGCAGGGGTTTGTACCTAGTACCCCATCCTTCCTCAACTTCCACAATCACTTTTTTTAATAAATCTATAGGATATCTCCTTTCTGTGAACATTTCCAACAATTTAGCTACCTCTGCCTCAAAAAATTCAATATCTGGGCACATCCTCGCAGCTCTCACAAACTGTCCTTTAAAAATGTTCTTATTATTATGTTTCAGATGGCAACTGTAAAAATCTAAATAACTATTTGAAAATGTCTCCTTCCTGTGAATTTTAGATTCAAATTTTTGTATCACAAGGTTCTTAGATAATTCCACATCCAGGTAACTTATATTTAAGTCAAAATGTGTGTAGGCAAAACTAAGAAGAAAGGAGGGTAATTCATTAATATACTTTACAAATTCATCCCTGACTTCATTTGTTTCTTTCCATAAAATAAGCATATGTGGAAACATAATAATAAGAACATTTTTAAAGGACAGTTGGTGAGAGCCATTAGGATGTGCTCAGATATTGAATTTTTTGAGGCAGAGGTAGTTAAATTGTTGGAATTGTTCCCAGAAATGACATATCCTGTAGATTTATTAAACAAAGTGATTGTGGAAGTTAAGGAGGGATGTGGTACTAGATACAACCCCCTGCTAGGAATGCAAGAACCATTCAAAAACTTTGTAAGGAAATTTCAGTTGAAGAATGTTGTATATTTAAATGCTATGATCATCCTTTATGGGCCTTATTCAAAAGACATAAGGCACATTGTTACTAGAAATTGGGATATGTTCAGAATTTACAATGATATATATAGTATAGTAGGAGACAAGCCATTATTTGTTAACAAAACAGGCCACAATTTGAAATTTTGATTTGAGCACCCAGCGAAATTTGGTTTCGATTATCTTAATAAAGCCACCACAAAGTGTGAGATGTATAATATCTGCCCTTATAACTTAGGACAGAATCAGTTATATTTAACATCACTGGATATGATTTTGAGACTTGGGGATGGAAATTACAACACATTGGGGTAGTCTACATTGGAATATGTACCCAATGTGATAGTTACTACTTTGGGAAAACAGAAAGACACTTTAAAAAGATAATTTACAAGCACTTAAATGCAATTAAAACCAAAAAATAAAAACAATGCACTTTACAGGCACATATTAAATAGTGACAAGTACTGATGTTTTAAGTTTGGAATTTTGGACAAAGTGGACAAGCAAAATAGGAATGGTGTGTGATATATGTCTAAAGTTTCCAGATTATTATTTGCTCAGTGAACCAAACAATACCTCCTAAATCAGTATCCAAGCCACAGTGGAGAGTAAAAGTAATACATGTCCACTGTATTTAAAGTAAATAAATGTTATTGTGCATAGTACACATTAAGCATTTATTTTCATATGCTCAGTGACTACTTCAGAACAAAGCATACCTCTCAACCTCTTAGAGCAAAAAATCTGGACAAAGCTATAAATAAAAGTGGGACAAAGACCCACCCAAACATAGGGACAATTTTTAAATATTATAGGTTCATAGGTTCATACTAGGCTATCTGCCCTAGGGCATTTATAAGCCTAGCCAGAATGTGTTTGGCTTTCGCCACCCATTTTAAATTTATTTTGCTATGCCCTTTTTCGAGGTTAGTATACTGTGCCTCTGTCTAACAGTGACACAGAAGTGATACCCAGGGTAAACCTACGATCTCCCTTCCACTCATCAAGATTCCTCTTGAAGAGAGTCAATGAAGGACTCTGCCTAACCTGGACTGGGATTTTATTCCAGAGTGAAGGGAGCCTCTGGGTTATGAATCTGTCCCTCCAGCATGTCCTATTTATTTCAGTGCTGAGGTTCAAGTCTCTCGAGCGTGTAGCTCGATGGGATTTGGATTTTCTGAGGTGCAGCATGTTCATTAATTCTGGGTTGGACATGGCTTTATACGTCAGGCACAGATCACCTCTGAACAGGTGGTATGCCACTGAGTAGAGCTGGAGTTTCTTTAACCGGGCAGCATATGGCATCTGTTTGAGCCCTTTGATCCTCTTGGTGAGGTACTTTTGGGGTCTTTCCAGTTGCTGCAGGTGTCTGGTAAGGTACATCCCAAAAGGGGCATTGTACTCAATTATGGGCCTGATGAGTTGCTCTTACAAACTTAGAAAGTTGATAGAATAACAGGTTTTGCATTAGCATGAATTTTCTGAAGGGTACGAAGTTTGAAACTCAAATGTCTGCCATTATTTTCTTACTTCAGTCTTTAATGATTTGCCACTAATTTGCCAGAAAACCACAATTTAATGAAAAATTGACCAAAAATATGAGGCAAAAATCTGGACATTCTGTCGAGAGGTATGGAACAAAGTCAAATGAGGTCTAAAGAACTTTTAAAACAATAGGCATCATCCATTGGTACATTCTGCAAAATAATATTTTACATATTTTACATAATTTCCTACACAAGGAACAACATACCAAATAAATAGTGTTAAAAAACACTCCTAAAACATTCTTAAAATGTAAGGTGAAATGCCATTGTATTAAAATGTTCAAGATATCCATGTACAATATATAAATAAATATTGTATAAAAAAATCTATATTTGACACTTGAGCAACAAATATTTGCTTCACTGGTCTTATATTACTTCCAGATTTGACCACAATTTTTTTTCTAGATTATCATTATCATCTGATCAACACAAAACCATCACTGTCTTCATTTTGTCTGACTGTTTAGTTGGTTCTTGAGGCTGACATATGGTAGCTGTTTCTCTAGGTGGTATTCAGATATATGTGTGGGGGATTTTTATTTTCATAAATGGCGATCGCGTACAGAATGAACTTACTCCTACAGTATGTTAATTCTGTTTCAGAAGGAAGAACCAGGAGTCATTATCAGCTGGAAGTTATTGACTGTGGCAGTAGATCTTGGGTGTGCTACTTACAACAGTTTGGAAAGGGTACATCACTCCCCTGTTACTTTGTCAGCATTAGGATAATTGCTTCCTGTTGACAAATATGTGGGCTACTCTCAAGACAAATTCCCTTTGGCAATTAACTGTTTGGGACACCAAAACCTTCAAGAACAACAGACAAAAGTCTCAGTAACAGAAACACGGCTTTAGGGTAAATATATCAATATAAAGCAAGCAAGAGTGAGACTTTTGTAAAAAATATAGCTTTAATATACAACAGAAAAAACTGGTAAGCACTTTTGCAAATCACCATTTGTTTCATGTGGGATACTCTAGTGACTTTACAGAATGTATGTGACAGCATGTAGTAGTTATATAAACAAAGGTGGACTCTGTTAAGGAATTATTTGTGTATTTTGTTAAACCAATTTTTGAAGCATGGACTAAAATTTGCATATTGCTGATTACTGTGCAAACATTATAATAGGACTAGTAGTTATTTTTTGCTGTAGAATGGAGATAAGAGGTGAAAATAATGCATGCTACATAAGTTTTTGTACAACTCTTGCTTTTCTACCTTGTCAGAAAAAAAAGTTGTGCACCCTTTAATAATTTGGATCATAGTTTCTTACTTTCTGCTACTTTCTTTACCTTCTGATTTTACTATGTGGCAGAAGACTAGGTGTTTGTCCCTGCAAATATGTCTGAATAAAAAAGGTCAAAGCTCAATACTAAATCAATTCTAAGCCAGCATAAATGTTGTTAAATTGCTCATTGTTAAGGGTAAAAAATATTTTCTTTACTTATTTATACAGAGATGTGAGCTGGACAAGAACAGCAGCCCTCTTTTTAGATATGACTGATGCATAGGAAAATACAAACTGAATGTGTAATAAAAAATACAGACATATGCTATTTGACTATTTTGTCTTTGTTTGTTGGCAGTTAACACCCTACATCACATTTTGGGGGAGACCTGACAATCATATGTGCAACATATCTGTTGTCATGCAAAGCTGCCCTCCCAGCAGACACCATGAGTCTTATCTGGTCTGCCATATGAAAAGACTTTGACAACCTTGCATATGCAGTAATTCTTGCATTTGTTCATTCAAACATGAGTATTGGCCCAATGCAATTTATTTATTTAGTCATCTTTTTTATTTTAAGTTTGGGAGATGGAAAATTGTTTGATGCCTTTGTTATTGTCATTGCTGTAAGCATAATAGCTTCATGCATATATTTAGTAGTGTTAAGTCTGCCACCTTTTCAGTTTCCCAAAGCAGGGCAATTTTTATGGACTCATGTCATTTTACATGAAAAAAACATACCTGGAAAAAAGTTCACTTTTACAGAATTTGAGCTGTTTTTCTTGTTCTATACACACCCATCAATTGTCTGGAATTTTGCTGAATGTACCAGATTTTGTCTTATACTTCTGCCCCCCTCCAAAAATAAGTTTGATTTTCTGTAAACTCACTTAAGATTGTTGTTATGTCTTTCAGCTTATCCCGGTTAGGGGTCGCCACAGTGGACCTTCGGTCCGCTAATGTTTGGTAGTGGATTTTTACGTGCCGAGTTACCAGCCCTGATGCACAACCTTCAACGAAGGCATGCCCATTCACGCATGCCTCCACACAGAAGACGCTCTAGCTGAGAATCGAACGGGACAATGTTTTGCTGTGAGGCGACAATGCTACCGCAGCACCACTACCTCGAATTACAGTCAGTAAATAATACCAGACATTAGGTTTTCACACTTCTTATTAGAAAATGCATGTTACTCTATTAACTTTTTAAGTAAATTAAAATTTTGTCCCCAATTTTTGGCCCTTGCCCCCCCCCCCCCGCCCATTAACTGGTATTCTTCATATTTCATGAACAAAGAAGGTGGTTTAAATATAAAATAATTGTTCTAAGAAACTGTTAGAGAAAACTTAGAAGATTTTTTCTGTAAAATCTATTTGACATTTTTCTTGTTTTTTTTTTTTTTATTATTATTCAGGAAGCAAATACCCAAAATAGGGGCAGTCCTGCATAAACAGGAGCAGATGATAACCCTAAGTGGTGTGTGACCAGCTACTGATTTTTCAGCACAACCTACAGTTACCACCTTTACATATGTACATAGTGGAATATTTTATATAGAAATGTGAGATTTTGCAGGACAAACCATATCCTCCACCATTGCTGAGGACAGGACTTCACTTTCTGCCAAAATAAAAGTTCACTCTTGTAGAATCAAAGTTGTTTCTGTTGTTTTTATATAATATTAATGTGTTTCAGGTGAATAACAATTGCTGTATTTAACTATTATAGAATATATAAGAAACATTTTTCTCAGAATATTTGCCATTTTTTTATTAGGAGACAACTTCCTAAGCAGTCTCTGTCCTAAACAAATAGGTTCAGTGGGTAACCTAGTGTATCCATGCTCAGAGATGACCTAATGTGATATTACTCCAATTCTAGTTAGCCCCCCTCCCCCAATTCAGTTCTTCCTTACAGCTCCATCTTACTTTGGAGTCATTAGCCATTATAGAAATGCCAGAAGTATCAAACTCTTAATTCCAAATTTAAGGACAATGATCCTGATGTATACCTCTAAATTGCTTTGCTCAAGAAGTCTGGCCAAAACAAAAAAAAAATATCTATATCTATATATATTTTATTAGATATAGATATAGAGATCTGTCTATCTGTATATAGGGGACAAAGACCCCAAATTGGGACACCTTTTAAATGTTATTCTAATACACTCAAAAAGGTAATGGAACAGGTTTTTTCAACACCAAGCATGTTTTTCTGAACAGCAAGACATACGGAATTCTAAT
>NC_056731.1:1746454156-1746538306 GCF_019279795.1 Protopterus annectens
CAGACTGAGTTTCAGTCGTTCACTTAGGTAAAGTTCAAGTATTTCCTCACTTGGGTCTACAGGTATCTTTCCTTGTATTTCTCAGTTTCTCAGTCACAATTCATTCAGTAAATCCTCAACAGACAACAAAAAGGCTCACTACACAATCATAGGCAACCATTTATGCCTTTCTGGGTTATAAGCTGTCTCTTTTACAACAAGTCATTCTAGCTCATGTTTGCTGCTGTGTGCCCTACCACGCTATGTAATACCTGGTATATCCTCCCAGCTCTAACACTGTCACAAGCTTAAGCAACATTTCATGTTTTTTTTTTAATGCTCATGCAGACTCAATACACTATTACACAGGAAAACAGTATTTATACATCAAAACCAGTACTTTTCCAATAAAAAAAACATGTTTAGCATTACTTAACATCCACTATGCCATAACCCATATGCACATGGATATGGGTATATGTATATCTGAATAGATATTTATGAACTATATTTTATACATACATATACATCATGCACACATATGAATGTATAAAAATGTATCAACTGTGTTATTATTATAACTGATTAAATGTATATGTTTAAACAATGAATTCTGGAAGGGAAGAGAAGTTTCTGAAATTGTTCTATAATTTTCAAATACTGCAACAGATCTTAGCAAAGCTCTGAGTGTGTATTGTACTAGAGTCAGGTAATCAATTGTGATGTCATTCTATAACCAGCACTGAAAGGATGGAACTCACAACAGCAGTTTTAGTTTTGTTTTCTTCGGAAGCTGATATAAAAGATCTATGGCAGTTCAGTTAGTTGACTGAGTTAGTGTAGTCTGTTAGAAGCTCATCACCTTGCCTTGTGGAAGTAAGCATCTCAGCATCTAATCTTGCCTTACTGTATTAAATTAAGTTAGCTAGTAAACAGTTATTCTTTAGACAGTCAGGAAATACAGTGAGATTAGTCAAGTGTTGTTTTGCCGCATCTGTTTTGAATCTGTCCAACTGTGTTATTTGGGTCTATGTTCAGCTACCCTATACTATAAAGCTCGAAACAAGGAAACATCAAAAGTAAAACAGCGAAAGAGACAATTATTGAACATAATACAATAAAAAAAAAAAAAACATCGAATGGCCATGTTCGGAGAATATCACACACACAACCAACCAAGGTGGGGATCTGTACCCCCACACCCTCCCTAACTATATATACTAACTCCAAGATTACACTACAGTGGGGAATACAGCAAATTTTTAAATTTTCCCTTCACTTACCTTATGCATCACGTTACTTCCTGGTTGTTGGCCAACTACGGCTATTCAAAGTACTTTTTTTCCATAGGTTCATAGGTAGGTACTAGGCTATCTGCCCAAAGGCATTTATAAGCCTAGCCAGAATGTGTTGGCTTTAGCCGCCCCCTTAGATTAGTTGCCCTGTGCCTCTGTCCAGCAGAGCCACTGAAGTGATCCCCGGGGTAAACTTCCTGTTTTCCATCCACTTGTCAAGGTTTCTCTTGGAGTGTTAGTGAGGAGCTCTGCCTAATGTAAATTGGAATCTTGTTCCAGAGCATGGGAAGTCTCTGGGACAGGAATCTATCCCTCCAGCACGTCCTATTTATTGTTGTGGTGAGGTTTAGATCCCTAGAGCATGTGGCCCGAGGGGATATGGTTTTCTTTAGGTGGAGCATGTCCATCAATTCTGGGTTTGTCCATGGCCTTGTATGTCAGGCAGAGATCACCTCTGAGTAGGCGGTATGCAATCGAGTACAGCTGGAGTTTCTTCAGTCGAGCTGCAGAGGGCATCTGTTTGAGGCTAGTGATCCTCTTGGTGAGGTACATCTGTGGTCTTTCCAGCTGTTGCAGGTGTCTTGTAAGGTACATCCCAAATGGGGCGTTGTACTCTATGATGGGTCTGATGAGTGATGTGTAGAGGGGCACAATGACCTCTTTTGATCTGGATGCAAACCCTTTTGTGATTAGGTGGGCGACATAGAAGGATTTTCTAACCACTTTGGCAATGTGATTATCAAAGTTGCCTTTGTTCGATAATTGTCCCTTTCCCTGTTTTACATTCGTTATTTCGCAGTTTGAGTTTTTTAATATTCAGTACCCGAACATGGACCCATGTTATCTTTATTTCTCCTGTGATTGAAACTCTGGTGTTTATTGTACTTGGATATGGAGTATTCTCATGTTTTCTATTTTATTATTAAATATTTGTATACCTTTCATTGTGGCTGATCTTTTAGAGAATACTTTTAACGTCTTGAGAGTACTTGTGCTTATTCTAGTGATGCCTTGCCAGTACGAAAAGCCTGGTTGCTTTGGTTAACCTCTACCATTTATGTTAGTACTGATTTTAGTCAGTATAATTGGATACCCTTGCAAAAGCCTATGACTGGTAGCCGCATAGTTACCTTATAGTCTAAGCAGAAGGGGTACAGTTAAATAAGTAAGTGTGTGTGTGTGTGTGTGTGTGTGTGTGTGTGTGTGTAAATGAAATGTGTGTGTGTGTGTAAATGAAATGCCCAGGTGGGGGTGCATCAGCTACTTGGAACTGGGACACTGCTCCAAATTGAGTCTTGTTTGGGATCTTGACAGACAGAGAGTCCAATCCCAAGTCTGGAGCATGTTCTCTGTGTGCTCTTGGTGGAAACTGTGCTTGATGCAGAGAACTGCATCTGAAAATACCTTGTAAATTCATTCCTGTTTTTACTGACCATCTCTCAATGGTGTCAGTGGTGAGGATTGAGGCTCCTTGATCACTGGCCCAGGGTACAGAGGCTGTCACAATATATACAAATAAACATACACAGACATACACACAAATATATATGGGTCTAGTTCAGTTAACTGAACAGCCACAATATCAAAGTCAAAAGCATCAAGAAAGAATTATCGACATCTCTAACATCGAAGACAAAAAAAATGAACATATTTTTGTGGGGACAAACTTCCCTGCATCTCCCACACTCCCTGCTAATTATATATACCAACTCTGAGATCGCACCACAGCTGAGAAAGGCAAATTCTCTGATCTCTGCTATTCCACATTCTCAAACATCAGACATCCCATGCACTTCTCCCCTTTGATGTTGTGGATGTCAATAATTTCATCTCAATGTTTTCAGTTTCAATACTGATTATTGTGGTGAAGTATCCCCATACAAGTATATATAGACATACGCACACAGACATGTACATATGTAAGGCTGCTCTCTAGGTACAATTGGTGGTAAATTGGGACTTTACCAAAGACATTCAGATTAGTCAGGGTAAGTTTACCAAAGACATTCAGATTAGTCAGGGTAAGAGGCAAGGTTGCTCACTATCCCTCTCTATTAATCTTTGTAATCATGGTATTAGCTCACCAGGTTAAGCACTTTCTACCAGGAATCCAATATGAAAGAAATAATTGTGATATTTTGAGGACAATTCAATGCTTGCCACAAATGGGTTAGATTTACTGATACCAGGAATTGCCAACTGACAAAACAACAGTTTAGTGAAAAAATACACTGTAGGCAGACTTTGAACCTTAAGTTCAATACACTTTACTTACAGAGACAAATAAGCATACACAGTTTTGCATTTCAATCAAGTTCCACCTCCAGCAAAAATGTTCACTCAGATTTGTAAATAATATGTACACATTTTTATATACACGTATGTATATATGTATTTATGTATATTGTAAATATACATCATATATAGTACACATACATGCACATAAAGAATTTGTGATTTGACAGACTTATTTTAACATGTAACCTGCACTATTCCTTTGTATCAGTTTTTAGTTTGGTATGTTTGTCATTCAGAATGAAAACATTAACTCTTTAATAAACTTATTTAATTCAATAACTAATTGTTAAATAAGTAACAACATGTCTATTTCTTTTGCTAATTTCACTTGAAATTGTGCACCTTACAGAGTAGAAAAGAAATGAATCCTCAGACTGAAACAACCCTCCCCCCCCCAATAAATCAAAGCAAAAAGAGATGATTGTACAGCTCATCAAACTTGAGTACTGTACTTCATATAAAAGGAGTTGAGAAAAATTACTCAAGTCATACTGAATCACAAACGCACTGAAAATGCTTTGACTGGGAAGTATACCAAACAGATTAGTGTACCTGTAACAGGGGCGGAATTCTAAGCTGATGTGAGAAGTCCCAGCACATAATTATGGGGGCAGTATCCTCCCATACAAACAATTTTTAAATTTAAAAATGGTACCAACACAGTGAGGCACAGTTTGATGTTATGCATCAATGTGCCTGCTTTTTTTTCAGTTCTATTTTAATTTTGGGTACCTTCTTTGTGAAGTCTGCATGTGCTTTAGGCAAACAGGATTTAACTCACACAGGATATGCCAAAGGTGACCTAGTGATCCCCAAAACTACCTGCAGTTATGCAAGTAAATGTGTGCACATCATGCAATGGACAGGTGTTCTAGCTGGCATAAGATTCTTAGCATAGCATTCACTGAGTGTCATGAGAAGGACTGGCTCCCCTGTGAGCATAAGCAGATAAAGCAGGAAAACACAGAATGAAAAGAAATGGACTACTTACTGCTTATTTTCACAAAAAGGGGGCTGTGTAACCATACATTATGACATCCTCACAGTACTGATGCATGTATAAAACATCCACAAGGAAAACAAGATGCATCAACCCGGCAAACGATAATACTCTGGCTATCCATGCATCACTGTTTTCTTCTACTGCTCTATTAGCACCATGATTCATATTTCTGGTAATTACCACATAAACAATCTAAAGCACATAGTACTGGAGTAACTCTTGATGACTTGGTGATCCTACATGATCAGGTGCCATCTATGGTAACATCCTTCATTTATAATCTGATGTACAAACCCAGGTCAAGCACCTTCTTTCATTACAGGACTTAAAGAGACAGCAGTTCATGTCCAGTTCTCATCTTAACTTATTTACAGTGGTGTCCTTTACCAGGGTTGAACTATTAATCTGAACTGCAGTAGCTCACAGAATTCCGAGGCACAGTTATTGACATCATCTTTGGACTGTCATGTTACACCAATGCTTCAGAATCTCCAAAAGCAGTCAAATATCTTTCAAGGTTCAAGTCATGCTTTTTTTTCTTCAGCCATACATAATATGGGTTCCTACAGTGACAGATTATTTGAACCAAAATATCTTTCACAGCTCTGATAATTTTTTTTGCCTTATATGATATGGATCTTTTCTATCTTTAAGAGTTTTTCTGTTCCCCTACTAAATGGCGTGGGCCTTGGGAGTACAATAACTGGATAATCAATACATAAGGCAGATACTACACGTGATGTAGCCTCCATGAGGTGTATATTCAAAATAAAAACTCTGTACTGTATAACATTAAAACCTCTATAACTAGGTCATTAGCATTAATGCCATTTAGCTACAGCCAACATGATCCTATTTTTGCCACACTGGCCAGAATGACCATCGACACATAGCCTGTGCCTCTTTTCTCCCTAATCGCCACAGACTGACTGGTTTGCCTTCCCCTGAACTGGGGTCATCAACCTGAGAAAACAGCTAATGGAACATTTAACCAGGAGGGTTAGGGTTCATATTACGTTATCGAAAAATAACGTAATCGAACGATCAAAACTTTAAAATGGCGGCATTTCAAAGCTTGTATTGTGGGGGCTGCCCCCCACACCCCCTGCTAAATATATATTCAAACTCCGAGATCGCACTACAGTGAGGAAAGGGTAAATATTCCAAGCCTTCTGTACTGCGATCCCACAATGAGATCTTCGAAATGCTGCCATTTCAAAGTTTTGATAGTTCGATTGCGTTATCTTTCGATAACTTAATAGGAACCCGAGGGTTAGGAGATGACATTGAGGTGTCCCGACCCTTCTTGATCCACTCCTAACCACAAGGACTTTTATATATTCTTAACATTTCCTAGAAGGAAGAGTGTGCAGTGACACAGATTCTCCAAACTATGACAAACTGATGTCCATTCTTCTGCCTGGGTTTATCTGAGCCTTCTTTTCAGATCATATCCTAATGGGTCCATGTTTGTCTACCAAATACTAAAAAGCATGAACCACGAAATAATGAATGTAAAACAGGGACAGGGACAATTATCGAACAATGGCAACTTCGAAAAAAAAATTACACCGAATGGCCACAGTTGGCCACCAACCAGGAAGTAACGCAATGCATAGCGTGTGAATGGAAAACTTTAAAATGTGCCCTATTCCTCACTGCAGTGCGATCTCAGAGTTGGCATATATAGTGAAGGGGGGGGTTGTGGGGGTGCAACCCCCCCCCCCCACCTTGGTTGGTTGTGTGTGTGATGCTGGCCAACTAAGGCCATTCAATGTATTTTCTTTCAGCGTTTTATCTGTTCAATAACTGTCCCTTTTGCTGTTTTACTTTCGGCGTTTCTCAGTTAGAGCTTTTTAGTATAGGGTAGCCAAACATAGATCCAAATAACACAGTTGGACAGAATCAAACAGATGCAGAAAAAAACAACACTCGACTAATCTCACTGTAAAAGTTAATTTCTCTTTGCAGGACAAAAATCCTAGCACACTTAAAGAAAACATAAGTCTAGTTACACACTTTGGGTCAGAAACATTATTTGCCCCAAGATGTACACATTTTTGGGTCAAAAACATTACTTACACCATCATTTACATATTTTTGGTCATTCTGTACTCTTACTGGTGAAAATCACCATGTTATACTACAATACAGATACACACACACAAAATATATGGCTATGCATTGTGCGTGTGTACACATACACTTTACATAAATTTATATAGCATTTTTTTTATATATATATATATATATATATATATATATATATACACACACATATATATAGTTTCATAGTTTCATAGTATAGTACTAGGCTATCTGCCCTGGGGCATTTGTAAGCCTAGCCATAGTGATGTGGCTTTTGCCACTCCATGAAATGGTACAAAAATGTACAGAATAAATCTAGAATACTGTGCCTCTGTCTAGTAGTAACACAATGAAGGTCCCCTTATATAATAGAATTAGGTTACTGTGCCCCTCTCTAGCAGTGACCCAGATGTGACCCCTGGGGTAAATTTTCGATCTCCCATCCACTCATCAAGATTTCTCTTGAAGAGAGTTAGTGAGGGGCTCTGCCTAATACGAACTGGGATCCTGTTCCAAAGCATGGGAAGCCTTTGGGTTATGAATCTATCCCTCCAGCATGTCCTATTCATACTTGTGCCGAGGTTTAAGTCTTTAGCTCTCGTGGTCCTGATGGATTTGGATTTTTTGAGGTGGAGCATGTCCATCAAATCCTGATTGGACATGGCCTTGCACGTCAGGCAGAGATCACCCCTGAGCAGGCGGTATGCCACTGAATAGAGCTGACGTTTCTTTAGCCTGGCGGAATAAGACATATGTTGGAGACTCTTGATCCTTTTGGTGAGGTACTTCTGTGGTCTCTCCAGCTGTTGCAAGTGCCGGGTGAGGTACATACCAAATGGGGCATTGTACTCAATCATGGGTCTGATGAGGGAGGAATATAGGGGTACAATGACATCCTTGGATCTGGATGTGAATCCCTTCATGATGAGGTGTGCAAGGTAGAATGTTTTTCTAACCACTTTGGCAACGTGTGTGTCAAATGAGGGGTCGCGGTCTACTTGGGTCCCTAGGTCTCTGATTACTTTTTCCGTACTCAGTGGGTTGCTGTCTATGTGATAATTTGTGGGTACTTTGTTTTTCCAAAGGGATGACTATACATTTTTGGCATTTAGTTTAAGGCTGTGACTACGGCACCAGTTGTCCGTTCAGTGAGGCCTTTTGTAGGATGTGTGTGTCAGCTGGTGTATCGACTATGGCGCCTAGTTTGCAGTCATCTGCGAACTTTGTCAGCCACAGCCCTCCCATGTTTGCTTTAACATCTGAGAAATAAATGCCGAACAAGAGGGGTCCCAGGACAGATCCCTGTGGGACACCACTTGTGACTGGCTTTGAGTCTGACATTGCTCCAGCGATTTTAACTTTATGGGTTCTGTCCTTTAGCCAGTTTGCAACCCATCTAGTGACATAAGGGTTTACTTTTAAGCTGTTTAGCTTATCTATGATGCCTGAGTGGGGTATTACACACACACACACACACACACACACACACGTATAAACATACAAACATATATATACAAACACATGATTTACTTACTACTAGTCAAGTGCAGGTAAAAATCAACCTCTGTATTGTCAACGCACTTTGGTCAACAACTCAAATGGTTGATGGTTGTGAGAATAATTGGACAATACCTGGGGTTGGAGAATATGCTCTTTCCTGTGGATTCCGTAAACTCAGAGTGAGTATATCTAATTATCGGGGGGGGGGGGGTGCAAAAAATCCTTCTTAACTATGCATGTACTATGGAGCAACCTCAACGCATGTGCAAACTCTTGTCACCTTTTCAATTTCGATTTAAGTGTGTCAACATTAGGCACACTAATGAAACATCAATTTGACAAACACCACAAGATCCATACAAATACAGACACACAAAATAATATGCTATTATGTTATGTATGCTCAAAGTTACTTTTGTCTGACCATTTTGTTTGACAGTAAGATCGAACATACATAACATTGAATTAAACACTGAATGGGTGAAACACTAAAAATGGAAAACAAGTTCCTTTCCCAGTGTTAACACTAAACTGCCCCCATAACACTAGCTTCAAAATTTTTTAAGGTACAGTCCCTGCTCCAACCCTAACCCCATACCAAGCCATAAAAAACCCTCCCTGTAACACTGCTACTACACAATACACACAAACATGCACCAACATACACACAAACATAAAATCTAACCCATTACCTAACCCGACTAAAGCCTATAACACACATGCACTTGCACGTAAACACACGGATTAACTTCAGAAGCTCGAAATACTGAAATCTCGAATTTCAGTATCTTGAGCCCAAAAAGCCGAATCCACATAACAGCGAAAGTTTAGAAGCGCGAAATTCAAAACCTCGAATACCGGAGGTTATGAATTTCGCGCTTCTAAAGTTCCGCTATGGTCATGCATTCAGGTAAGTGTCTGTGTGTGTTAAGGGGTTTGGGTAGGGGCTGTGGTGTTTGTCAGTGTGTTTTGCTGCTGTGATGTGTGTGCGCGAAGAGAAAATAGCTTGTGTGGTGGTGTTTTGTATGTGTTTGTATGTAGTGCGACCTCGGAGTGAGAATATTTAAGTAGGGGGTGTGGGGGGCACAGCCCCCCACATGGGTGGTGCAAGGGGGTTTGCCCCTCTGCTTTCATGTAGTAGAATGATTGTGTGTTTTTGTGGTGGATGGTGTGTGTGTGTTTGCAGTAAAACTGCGAAATTCAAAACCTCCGGTATTCGAGGTTTTGAGTTTTCTTTGTTTTGTGGATTCAACTTCTTGGGCTCAAGATACTGAAATTCAAGATTTCAGTATTTTGAGCTTCTGAAGTGAATCCAAACACACACCTATACCCTTATCTAACCCAAACACCGATGTACACACTAACTCCCTTCCATTCCCTACTCACCACTTTCGAAGAAAAAGCACTTCAATATTGAATGTTCAGCTATCTGAATGTTCGACACCCCTAGCATTTGCTGAACAAAACACTCAACAAAATCCACAGTAACCATATATGTGTCTACATCAAAAGATCGAAGACCCATATAATCGACTTGCAAAACATCCAGACCAAATCAACGAAAGTCCGGTTACACGAAAACTTACAATAACACCTGGAACAACGAACTACACAACTGAGCAAAAGTCCAGTCTTCACTTAAAGGAACAGCTCTCCGATTAAACAAAGCCTACAGTAAATCACCATCAGCAGTTTTGCAGGGCGGCAAGCCTACCTGTGCCCCCCCCACCCCCCCTCTAATTTACATATACTAACTCTGAGATCACACTACAGTGAGAAAAGTGTAAATTTCCCAATCCTTACTGTACCGCGATCTCCATTTCAAACTGCTGATAGTTACTTACTGTAGGCTGTCTTTAACTGGAGAACTGTTCCTTTAAGTAAAGACTGGACTTCTGCTCACTTGTATTGTGTGATGTTCCAGGTTTTGGTATTATCTGTAAATTATGTACATTTGTATATGCGTATATATGTGTATATATATATATATATATATATATATATATATATATATATATATATATATATATATATATATATATACACATACATACACACACACACACACACACACACACACACACACACACACACACACACACACACACAGAAAAAGATACTAAAAAAAAAAACAACTATAAATATGACACTGCATGCACTGAAAAACTGCATTTTGGTTAAATCTCATACCGCACATTAGAACAAAGCCATATTTAAGGTTATTTTTATTTTGGGCTATTTTTTGAACATGTGTTGACAAAATCCTCCATATAGCTACTCCATGTATTGCTTATTGTTTTTTTTTTTTTTTTATATATATTATACACACACGACACTATACTTTACATACATACATACATACACACACACACACACACACACACAGTCAGATTAATAACATGTCATTGAAATGTCATAAACTCGAACTTCTAATCATGGAACAGCTAATGTTCAAAAGTAAAAACGCTGAAAACTAGAAGAAGAAAAAAAAACATTCATCTCCCCCATAGCCTCAACTTATATATACCAACTCCAACATCAAACTACATTGAGAAAAGGAAATATTTCCCAAACCACACTGTAACATGATATCGCTCAAATATTCTGGTACAGCTTGATCAGTTGATTTTCAATTAGCTATACTGACGTTGTCACGATTCCATGTAAACTGATGAAAAGATGGCGCCCATGCGCGTGCGCGCAAACACACACACACACACACACACACACACACACACACACACGTGTAATCAATATACATACACAAATACCCATACATAACACACACACACCTATCACTAGATACACACACAAATACAAGTGTGTCTGCTCGTGTGTGTGCTCACATACACATATCGCCAGATACACACACAAACACACGTGTGTGTAATATGTATATCTACTTCATTACCGAGAAAGTCCAACAGGGTCATAAGAGAGACTTTTTTAATGGGAGCCCAGGGAGAAAAGCTTCACCAGGTTTACAAATAAATACTTTCAAAGTATTTCATTTACATGACATTGGAAACCAAGTGCTAAACTTTAAAACTAACTTTCAGTGGAACATTAGAAACGTAGAATAAGTCAAAAGATATAGAATTTGCATTTACACATTGAAAAAAATGTTAGAAAAGACATTTACGACTGTAACACTGACGACAATTTAAGCTAAGAAAGGAATATAAACAGATAAGTAATGGAGTGATAGTTAATGAAGATGATGAAAAGGATCATATATTGAGAAGGAAGATTTGCCAGATAAAGTGTATATGTAGGATAGCAGAAACAGTACAGAAAGAAAAGGTTTACAATACATGTATCCCTAATGTAAAGAGATATTTTGATTTTAACTGAATACCTGATATTACTAGATTCTAATAAAATATAACAGAAAGTATGGAGGGAAACCCAGTGGTATTTAATCTCAACAGATTATATATATAAAAATACTCAAATCCATTTTAAAAACAGCATTTTCTGTACTTAAATTCATGTCTAACTTTCCAGTAGTACATATATCTGTCTGGTTTCTTCAAACCAACCCTAACCCCATACCATGCCTTCCGTATTTAGAGAATTTAACAGGACAATTTACACTAGAGGTATGGTCAAAATCTTGGGACAGCTGTAAAAATATCTGTCTACAACTTGACTATCACAGTTCTTGCATACTATTTTTTTGGAACAAAAAAGGTTGTGACAGCTACTCTTCCTCTTAAGACTTGTAATTTCTCTTGTAGAAATGTATGCAATTCTTTCAATATAGTTTTCATCTTCCCAAACATGACAAAGTTCAGCTGCTTTATCAAGTACTTCAGCTTCAGGTTGTGGATGTTTCATGGCTTTTGTAATCTTATTCTGGTTCCAACCAGTAAATCTAGTAGTCTTCTAATTTTTATTTTTTTTTGTAATTTTATTTCATTCTCTTTTGATTGCTTTCAGAATCTCCTTCACTTTGCGTCAATTTTCTGGCACCAGTAAGTTAGTTGAAGTACACATCTGCTTTTCAGCCTTTTGGCTATTAACAGTTGAACTACAGAAATAAAGAATAAGTCCCTGTGTGGCAGCAATACTACACTCCAAAAGTGTAAGAAGATTATCCTTGTAGCTGTGCTACAGCTTTCCCACTCTCTCAATAGATTTTCAATGATTGTGCTATTTGACTGCAGACACTATGGTTTGCACATTGTATGATCACTACATAAATATTCTGTATTCCTGACTTTAATACTGTGAACGACTGTTAAACATAATAATCACCTGTCTTGGCAATACCAACATTAATAAGTTTGATTTAAGGGAGCACAGAATAACCTACACGATGACATGGACGGCTTCTTTGAAATGGAACAAATTAGTGCTCGCTCGAGTCTACGGATGATCTGAAACTGTATATGCCACCTCTTCTTCCCTTATATTGCTGTCATGGTACATACTTCAAACAGAACAATTCTGCACAACTTGTTCTTTCTGAGTTAGCATTCCTGGTCAATATACTATGACCGTCACTCAAACATTCTGCACAACTGAGTCTGGTAAATACCTCATACCAGAGCTCTACATAACTGATGAAAGTGAACACACCAGAGTATCGACATACGCTCCTGTATAGCTGAAGGGGGTCAGGTATGCAGTAAGTATGCACTAACAGCTACATCTATGAAGAGAAATGTGGGTATGTGGGTAAGGGAGGCTGAAATCTATGAGGATGATGTCACATGTTCTGCACTGGCCATGGTTCATAGGTTCATACTAGGCTATCTGCCCGAGGGCATTTACAAGCCTAGCCCATAGTTTTGTGGCTTACGCCACCCCTTTAGTATGGGGAACTATACCCATTATTTTGCTGTGCCTCTGTCTAGCAGTGACACTGAGGTAATCCCTGGGGTATATCTGCGATCTCCCATCCATTGGTCAAGATTTCTCTTGAACAAGGCCAGCGAGGTGCTCTGCCTCACATATACCGGGATTTTATTCCACAGCATAGGGAGTCTTTGGGTGATGAATCTATCCCTCCAGCACGTCCTATTAATAGCCGTGTCGAGGTTTAAGTGTCCGCCCTTGTGGCTCTGACGGATCTAGATTTTTGAGGTGAAGCATATTCATCAAATCTGGGTTTGACATGGCCTTGTATGTTAGGCAAAGGTCACCTCTGAGCAAGCGGTGGCGACTGAATAGAGCTGGAGTTCTTTCAGTCGGGCAGCATAGGACAGATGTTTGAGACCCTTTATCCTTTTGGTGAGGAACTTTTGTGGCCTCTCCAGCTGCTGCAAGTGTCGGGTCAGATACATTCGAATGGGGCATTGTACTCAATCATTGGTCTGATGAGTGATGAGTATAGGGAGACTATGACCTCCCTTGATCTAGATGAGAATCCCTTCATGATAAGGTGGGCAATGTAGAAGGTCTTCCTAACTACTTTAGCTACATGGGTGTCGAATGACAGACTACTATCAACCTGGGTCCCCAGGTCCCTGATAACTTCTTCTGTGCTCAGTGGATTGCCACCTATTTGGTAGCTAGGGGTAACCTTGTTTTTCCCGAAGGGTATGACTATGCATTTTTGGCATTTAACTTTAGGCCATGGCTCTGGCACCAGTTATCCGTTTCTGTGAGACCCTTCTGAAGGATATCTGTGTCAGATGTGTTTTCTACTATGGCCCAGTTTGCAGTCATCTGCAAACTTTGTCAGCCATAACCCTCCTGTGTTTGCTTGTACTTGGAAAAGTAGATGCCAAACAAGAGTGGGCCCAGGACTGAGCCCTGTGGTACACCACTTGTGACAGGCTTTGAGTCTGACATGGCGCCAGCAACTCTGACCCTGTGGGTTCGGTCACTCAGCCAGTTTGCAACCCATCTTGTGATGTATGGGTTAACATTTAAGCTGATGAGTTTTTCAATGATACCCGAGTGGGGTATTGTATCGAAGGCCTTCGCCAGATCGAGGTAGGCTGTATGGACTGCCTTTCCCTCATCAATGGCTTTGGTGACTGTTTCGAAAAAGTCAACCAAGTTTAGAAGGCATGATCTGCCTTTGACAAAGCCAAACTGGGATGGATCCAAAGTCTGCAAATTCCCTATGTCTTTATTTATGAGGTCCATTATGATCCTCTCCATGGCTTTGCAGATAAGGCTTGTCAAGCTAATGGGCGGTAATTTCCAGGGTCGGTGGAGGCACCGCCTTTGTGAAGTGGGACCACAGTTGCAGTGCGCCACTCCTGGTGCGTATCCAGAGGTAAGACTATGATTAAACAGCTGTCCTAGCTGTGGGTTTAATTCCTCGTTGAGTTTGTGGAGCACACAGCCGGGGACACCATCAGGTCCCATGGATGCTGTGTTTTTGCTTTGGAGAGAGCAGTTCTCACTTGGGCGTTGGAGATGTTTGGGGGCTGCAATCGCTTGGTATAGATATCTCTCCTTTTGGGGAGGGGAGAAGTTTGCACTGAACCTGTCAGCCAGTATGTTGGCAATGTCTGTAGGATCAGTAATCTTCACATCATTTTGAACTAGTTCTGAGCATATCTGGGAGTTTCCTCCCAGGTTTCTAACATAGCTAAAGAAGGCCTTATGATTGTCTTTTGAGTCTTTAGCTATTTGTCTCTCAAAATTTGCTTTGGATGATTTTATGAGAGCTCTTAGTTTTTTACTTATAGTGATCAAGGGTGTCTTACCTTTTAAGGATTTTGCTCCATCTTGTAGTAGCTTCCTCCTTTTGTTGTAGAGTTTGTTTATGGCTGGAGTCCACCAGACTGGACGCTTGCCTTTGGTACAAAGAGTCTTTGTTTTGCTTGGGATTGCGTTATCCATGCAGTCCTGCAGGTGCTAGTAGAAGGCATTTGTACGTGATTCAGCGGCTTGAGTACTGTTTTCCGCCGGCTCGGGGGCCTTAAAGGAGACCACACTAGTCTTTAGAAGTGTGAAGTCGGCTTTTGAGAAGTTCTTTACTGTGGTCTTTTTTATTTCAGGTGGGGGTGGGATGAGGACCTCCAGCAAGATTAGTTTGTGATCTGATCTCACCAGTGAGGGGTATACTTCCGGTGTTGAACATTGTGCTCCCATGTTCGTGATGATGAGATCAAGTATGTTTTCTCCTCTTGTGGGGATGGTGACTAGTTGTTCCATGGCATTTGAGTTTATGAATTCCAGGAACTTTTGGGCTAGGGTGTTTGGGCTTGAGTAGTGTTCCCAGTCTATATTAGGGTAATTGAAGTCACCTAGTATGATGGTGTTTGGTGATACATTTATCCCCTCTAGTGTTTTCAGGAAGGCCATGTGAGGTTCCTGAGTTTGTGGAAGCTAAGCATCTAATGTTCTCAAAAAGCCAATGTCCTACTCAATATACCCTACCTGAACAACATAATCAGGCTAAAAAGACAGAAAAAAAAGGAAAAAAAATAGCACATTACAAAAAGGAATGTGCATATACATTCCTACAGCTAGCTATAAAGCACACAAGCTGTGAAACACAGCCACACCCCAGCCAACATCATGACAACAGCCATCTGTTACAATGGCATTTCATCCACCATCCAATGCCTTCACATTTTAACATTATTCAGAGTAAGAGTAGTACACGCTACAATGCAAGTGTAATAACTTTAATGCTATAACTATCAAGGGACAGATTACACACAGAAATCTGGAGTAGAAGCTGTGACCTAACACTCCTGGAGGCAAAATGTATAGTGCGTGGCAAGTTCTTTTAATTACAACAGATGCTTACGGCCCTGAATTGTTAATGACTTGATTCCTGTAGTCAAGGGTAAAGGGTTTCAGTCCTTCAATCTCTATTTACCTACTGTGTACCAGACGGTACCCCCAGGTCACCCCTGAAAAGGAGCACTTTGTCCAAAGGATTTACCCAGTTAAACATATAACATTAAAAAAAGCTTTTTAATCTTAACTTTTCGCTAACATTTTTCTCTCACTCCTTTCTAAAATTACTGAATATATCATTTATAAAGATGGGCTGCTGTCAAAAATCTGAGATTTATGTGTTGGCACTACATTTACACTGCTTTTTACTACCACAGGAACAAGATTTACAGAAATACAAACAAATGAGTGTTTTTTTTTTTACTTGCCCAAAGCCTTTGGCACTATTTGCTTACTCTGTTCTCCCATTCTTGTGCATTTTGAACTGGACTTTAAACTGATTTCCTAACTGACATCACATTCGGGATGTAACATTAGTGATGAACACCTCTTCTTCCTTGACCAATATAGCCTACGTTCCTTCAACAATCTACATTACTTAATCTATTTTAGCTACAGCTCGTGTGATCCCGTAACACAACATAATTATGCAAAACAATAAATGGTTGTCCAGAGAACAGACCTTGATGACAGCATCACCAGTTCAGATCTGAGGCAAAAGTCTCATCTTACTAAATGCTGACTAATATTAAATCCGTCAAAGCCAAAAAACATGGTAGTTGACACCTTTACCCATCTTAGCTACCCCTCCTCCACAGAAGGAATCATCATCCTCAATTATGTTATTGCCAAAATCTTGGTACCTTACTAGATCACCTATGTGCTAAACCTTTACTGGAACAAAAATGTGATATCCATGGAAAAACAAAAATACAGACATGACCAGCATTGGAAGAGTGTCTCATAACTCAGCCAGAATGCTATTTGCCTAACCTACTTCAGCCTCAATGCACAACTTCATTTATAAATCCTTTTCAGCTGCATACTTTACTTAATTTCATTTTCTTTGTGCTCAGATAAGCACAGCCTCTTGCTGAAGAACCAAAAAGTTCTAGTCATTCAGAATTATTGTTGTTTCATTTTCAATTTATGTACCTTAACTACTGCATTTCACTTTCATCTTTAATGGTTCTTCACTTCAATGCACTGAATCTTCCATCAATGTGACACCAACATATTCATCTGTGAACTCACCAATTTTATGAAGTTCCAATTAGTACCAGTTAAAAAACAGTTCTTTTGTCACTGAACTCCGCAAGTACCTCAAATAAACATTGAATAGACTTTGCTTTCTAACCTACCTTGCACCTACAAATTTGCCAAAGCATATGACATGCGATTTTATACTATTCAACATTATTTGGCAACTATGGAGAACTCTGTCCCTACATAAGTACCCGCCCAGAATAGAAAGTGGTGTGGTTATGCCACAGTAACTACAGCAGCATTTTTCTCCATTGCACAACCCGGACTAATTTTATTTAGAGAGCGTAGGTACAGAGATAGACTAACGGCTAAAGTGACAGGTACTTAGACTGGACACACAGACAAACACATGGACAGAATATTGCAAAACACTATCTGTTGTTAAGTTTTTCTAAGTAATTAGCACAATTCTATACCAGCATACAAATTATATTACTTCAGAATTACAGGGACTGGAGAAGCAGTGTTCGGTTGGCAATAATCAACATACACCCCAACCCATGTGCAAAATGGGAAAAGGGGTTGAGGATGGATGGATGAATCAACATACCTTGGAGTTGACAGGAGACGTGGCCTGGGGGGGCTGGCACCCTCTCACCCCCACCTCTTAATTTTAAAATAATAGGTGCAGGGTGTTAAGGGGAGGCAGCCCCTCCTACAAATGAATTTAACCACCTACCTAACTAGTTGACTTTGCAGAACACTGTAAGTTATCAACATAGCTAGAACAGTGACGCGCAGTAGCAGGCACCATCTGCTACTTCTGTAATGGCAATTGGTGGCGAGTTGTTGCCACAAGAGAGTGCCCACAGCTACAGACAAGTTTCAGGATTAGAGCTAACGTTAGGGAGTGGATTTCTAGATTCAGGAGATTTTAGGGTTAGAGTTAGGGATGAGGTTTAGGAGTTATAGGGTTAGGAATGGGTTTTAGGTTAAGAGCTAGGTGCAGGGTTTGCCAGATTGCTAATCTGGGTAAATTAAAACAGTTGACTAACCACTCTGAAGACTGAGCGCTTGACTGACAGCTGCATCAGGCTTCCAGTCAAGTCATCATTACCCACTCCTCACCGATTCCTTTGAGAACCTAGGTGGCGTGTCCTAATCTACACAACTGCAAGCAGATGTTTGTTTCGGGTTGATCTGTCTGTTTAGTTCAGTAACTAAGATAGGTAGACGGCTAACAGGAGTTAAGATAGGTAGGCAGACAAATGGATTGATAGAGACGTTATAAATTTGAAACAGAATACGATCGTTAATTTGGTTGCAAGGGGCAGTTTCCTTTTTATCCCCAAGCAACTATGATTTTTTTTAAATTCTCTCACACACAAAAACTAAATTTACAGAAAAGCCCTAAAAGGTATTTAAGCGACTCTAGCAATATTTCACTGACCGCGCAAATAGGGCACTGCCAGTACGCGTATCAAGAAGTCTCCAGAAATTATCAAAAACTACGTTGCCTGCACAATAGTCTGGCAGCTAAATAAAATTAGCACGGTTTGATCTTCTCTTCCTGTTACCAATACCAAACATAATAACAAATTTAATAATCTTTACTTGTTGAGGTCGTAAGTACTTCTTCAATCCCGTCACTAAAATGTTTCATGCAACATACTTATTATGCAGTCTCTTTCAATGAAAAAATAAATTGGGGAATATATGCATGCCACTGCTGGGCAGATGTAACCAAATGCCACTGCATACAATTGCTGCAAATTTTACTTCTGCGTTTGGGTGGATGCAATCCACAGACTTCTATTCCCGATTTTCAAGCTAAAAAATGACAACTCTTAGTGATAATACTTCCACTATGGATGTCCAGAAAGTGCGACTAACAATTTAACATCAGTTTGCTGTAACGAATTACCTAGTAGATTTAGCATTCGACTCGAAAGGACAAAACTGCACAGTTATCTTTTTGACTGCTTTTAACACAACATGCCCCTTGGAAGCCGCCATTTTTCCAATAACGTGAACTTTCACACAGGAAGAAGAAGAAAATGAATTTTTCTACTCTCGTACGAATGAAGAAGTTTCATCTCTGCTGTAACGTGAAGTTTTGTATTTCAGGCACTACGACCGGTATGGTACCCTCAACTGTCCAGAATATTGTAAAACAGATTTTTTCCCCTAATAAAATGTATGATTTTTCTTTCAAGTAATTCAAGATTAAAGTAATTAAATAATTGAATTTCAGACTTAATACGCATCAGAAAATACATATTAATGAAAGATTTTTTATTCTGTCAACTTTATAAGACCAATACTTAAAATCTGCGCCTGCTTTTCAACCCCTTTTTATTTCTCCATAATTCTTGTGCTAAGGGGTTTTGAGGCACGAATAGGATTGCCTAGCTTCTAACTTCGTAAATCAAGGGCTACATTAAAGTTAAAAATATAGCAAAGGTTCAGAACCTGTGACTTTCTTAACGTAATTGCAAGGGGTATGAGGTAATTGACCGTTAGCTTACCCATTAACTGTCCAGATATTTGCAAAATGTCCAGCTTTTTGCCTCTTATTTTTGGTCTGCTCGTCATAAAATTTTTATTTTTCTGGTAAATAGGATCACAGGGGGTTGCTAGGCTATCATAGCTCTCAACCTTCCATCTCCAAAATGAGGAACACTAGCCCGCATAATGTGGAACAAATGGGCAAAATGTGGAACACATACTAATGGCTTACCAACAACTTCAACTAGGAAGGTCATGGGATGGTTAAAATAGGCTAGTTTTACTTATAAAGATCTTTTAATGAATTGGTATGATTAATTTCTATTTACCATGCATTTTACTTAAAAAAATTCCTAACACTGAATGTCTGACAGAATCTTTCCATGTGGAACTTTGAGGAACTTCGAGGAACATGTACTTTTTAAGACCCCAAATGAGGTACGTTCCTTGTAATGAGGTACACTTGAGAGGTATGTTTCAAGCCTATCCGTTTCATCCCAATGTAGTACCATACATACATACACTAGTCAATACCCAGGATTGTATTTATTAATGACTGCCCATGTCCAAGAGGGTTGTGGGTGCTATACCTGGTAAGAATAGGGTTACCAGATACCTGCAAACCCAAAGGAGGACACCGAAGGTCATAAAGGAGGACAAAGCCTCTCTACCCTCCTCTATGCTTCATCTGTTTATACACATCTCCTTATAGAAATCTTACTACCCTTCGCTCAGCAAATAAATTACAAGTAACCATGCAGAAATCCCTTAATAAAGCAGGGTCTCCCTCTTCTCTAATTCCATGGGTAAGATTTGGAACAGACTCCCCAGCAGCCTACAATTACTTTCATCATTACCACTCTTCAAGCACCAACTAAAACTACACCTCAAAGCACAATGGTTATGCCCATGTACTAACCCAGATTAACACTAACTGTAGAGTATACTGCTTTTTCCCCTTCTATAACCCACTAGTGGGCAAATAAACCCTCCTCTTAGTTAATATTGTAGTTTCTTATTTCTTATTACATGAAACTTACTTTGTATATTTCTAAAACCCTACTCCTGCTCCTGGCACTTTCATTGTCAGTTTTTGTATTAATGCCACCTATGTTATACATGTGTAAAGTTCTAAATAGGCATAATAATTAATTATTATTATTATTATTATTATTATTATAATTAATTAGAGCCTCTCATCTCTTATCCACTCTTCTGTAGAACAAATGTCAAACTATATACCTCAGATTTATGCTTCTCAAACTACTGCATTGCCAAAACCTGCATTCATGTTTTTCTGTTGATGCTGTTCATTCTATGCTAGCCTACAGCAATAATGTTTGTAATAATTTTTTTAGCATTTTTAGTGCCTATACTCCTTGATGCTAGTTTTGCTATGTTAGTCTGCAGCTTTACTGTATTTGTATTTTTAACATGTATTAGTTTTATGTTGCTGTATTGCTTTGTATTTCTGTTACATTAGTTTAATCTTGGAGCTTATCTCCCCGGGCCTCTACTGAAAATGGACATGTATCCAGTTGGACTAGCCCGGTAAACAAATGTAAAATAAATAAAATAAAATAAATAAAAAAGCCATGATAAAAGAGGACAAAGGAGAAGGCGTCCTGTTCTGTTCACGAAAGACAGTATAGTGCTGCTACAAATAATTCCTTACTGACACAGGGGGCACCTGGACTGCTGTACAATAACATTTCAATGTGTAATTACATTAAGCTGGTAGTTTGCTTCAAGGACAAAATAACCAATTTATTACTGAACAGGCTGATGGAGAAAATAACCAATTTACCACTGAATAGTTTCATGGAAAATATAACAACTACACTACTGAACAGGTTCAGATCTTTAAAATACTCAAAAGTTAAGACATGTTGCTTTCTTCTTCATGTAATGGTACTGCTAGAAGTTTACTGCTCATAAATACAGAAACTTAATACCAGAGTAGATGCAAATTCCCACAGTATATTACATCCATAGGCTCTCACATCCTTGACTTACTAATTTAAACCAAAATGCTCCTTGTGCATGCATTGAAATATAAAAATTAAAATAAAAAGACTCTATAAACCTAAAACTGACTTTCTTTCAGTTTATAAACCATCTTCTGTTCTACAACAATATACCTGCCTAATAATGAACCTGATCTAAGATATACTATGAATTTGCAGTGCTTATTGAACATGTTGACAACCCCATCATGTAACCATGGCAGAAACAACTACAATCAGACTGTGTGTTACAATGAAAACTTTAAAAACAACTAATTTGACAGGTTACAAAACAAGTCATCAAAATTAAAAGTTATAGTAAAACTATGGGCCGGATTCACGAAGGCTTGCACGGGGTCTAAGAGTAGAGTAAGACTCCATGCAGTCAACATGTCCGCCGAGCGATCCAGGAAGAGCTGGTAGGGACATTTAACAGAGCTCCTTAAACTAGTCCTACACGGACAGGGCTTGGATATGCAAATTACCTCAATTGCAGGTGAAAGCTATGCAAATGAGGTAAATTTGCGATCCAGGAAATCCGAACCTGTCCGAGTAGGAGTACTGTTATTTGCAGAAATGTACTCAGTTGATAACTGAGTACGGTTCTGCAAATAGCAAAACAGAGCCGTGACAGCTGCAAAAAAGCATGCATTTACAGGAGGAAGCATGCCAATGGCCAAAAATACGGCCATTGGCAATGGGAAGTGATTCAAAATAGAAATAAAATAACTTTTTTTTTCATCCCGATCTCCGGGGTTTAACCATAGCGCAGCACCGCGCAAACGCGCTGCGCCCTAAAAACCAGAAAATTAATAATTAAGATCCACAAATGTGGATTTTATACCTAAAATGAATATACAATGCAAGTGAATGGCAGGCTGAAGACAGCATGGCCACCGAGTAGAGGTTGCTAAGGGGGGAAGCTCAGTCTAAGAGATGTAACCAAGCATTAGTAGGCAATCCTATGCAAATGAGAGTTAGGATAGTGAATCGCAAGTTTACATAGGAAATGAGCACAGTCAGTGGAGTGTAGGAGTAAGATAAGGGGAGTAGCAGAGTAGAAGATAGGTGACATCACGAGGGGGTATGTATGAAAGGAGTGAAGCTCATTGGAGCAAAGTGTCATGTGTCAGCCGACAATTACATATTATTGAAAGAGGTGTGTCAACAGGTAGGCCAGGTAAAGTCAAGAAATGGAAGGTGTATGCTGTGGATAACACCAAAGTTTCTTGCTGAGCGTGCATGCGCGTGTGTGCGTGCCAGTAAACCTGAGTAAGACAGTGTGCGTGCGTGTAAGCGTGTGTGCGCATGTGTAAGCTTGAGTAAGCATATGTAAAGCTGTGTAAACAGTTGTAAGCGCGTTTGCACTGGTGTGCGCGCATTTTAACAAGAATAAGCAGGTTTTAGTCCGTGTAAGCATGTGTGCGCGCGTGTTAGCCGCTGTGCGTGTGTTTGCGCTTGAGTGCGCGGCGCACCCCCTCAGGAAACAGAAAGGAAAAAGGAAGCACACCAAATAGTAGGGAAGTTACCAGGGAGTACTAGCAGAGCTAGCAGGTGAAAACAATCAGAATCAGGCAGTTACCCAGGCAGAACACTAGCCCAGCCCAGCACTTAAAACACTGCAAACAGTTCATTATGTTTCTCTCAAGAGACACTGCAACACTGCAGTAAGCTAATAGCAGTGAAAACTGAAAAAGCTGTACTGGGGCAAAAAATGTTAGGGGCTGCCATTGCTGTTATAAGGCAACATATGCAACATGCTGAGGGTGGTGATGATGCAAATGCTGCTGGACAACCCACAGTGAGGAGACGGAGAAGAGTGTACAGGCCCAGGGTAACCTACCAGGGGCTACATGAGCTGGAGATAGTGGAGCGCTATAGAGTGGACAGAGACCTCTTGCAGCAAACTGTTGAGCTGTGCAGGCCACGCCTCACACACAGAACCAACAGAGGGGAACCCATCCCAGTGGAAACTAAGGTATGTGTTGGCCTAAGAATATTAGCAACAGGTACCTTCCAGAGACCAACTGGTGATATGATGGGAATATCACAGGCATCAGCATCCAGGGTACTGCACCAGTTCCTAGATGCCATGTCAGCACATGTTGGTGATCATGTATACTTCCCCAATTCCCGTGAGGTATTGGTCAGCAATATGCGCCTCTTCCAGCAAATAGTGGAATACCCTGAGGTAATGGGTGCAATAGACTGCATGCACATATGCATCAAAGCACCAGCCGGTGAGCGAGGTAGGGTCTACTTCAACCGCAAGGGCTTCCCCTCCATCAACTGCCAGGTCGTGTGTGATGCCCAGGGCATAATACTGAATGTGTGTGCTGGCTGCCCTGGAAGCTACCATGATTCCCATATCTGGCATCTGACACAGCTGTACCAGACATTTGCCAATGGGGACATCCCACCTGGACACCTAGTGGGGGATGCTGGCTATGCACTGGAGCCGTGGCTGATGACACCCATCAGAAACGCACACACACCTGAACAGGAACACCATAATGAGGCACACACACAAACACGAAATGTAATCGAGCGTGTGTTTGGGCTGCTCAAGTAATGGTTCCGGTGCCTGGACACATCTGGTGGAGCCTTGCAGTACTCACCAACTACATGTACCCAAATTGTCATAGTATGTGCTATGCTACATAATATGATCCTGTGAAAACAGCTGCAGCAGGACCAGCATAGGCCTGGGCCAAACAGCCCCCCACCATTGCCAGGGCCATCACAGGCAGAGCGTGACATGGAAGAGGAACAACCTGAGCCTACCCCAGTAGGCAGAAGGAGGCGTGCCCAGTATGCCTTGGCCTTGGCAAAGAGGCAATGCATAGCACATACACTGGCTCAGTAGGAACTCTGGAAATGATACCTCTCTCTGACCCGCACATATAGTAAAAGGGATGCCTATGTTGACACTACCTGCAGTCAAACATGTATAGGGAGTGTAGTATGTGCATCTGACATAGGCAGCCCTGCATCAACACCTGAGGCATGATTGCCATGTGTTAAGCAATATAAAGCAGTGCTAAACAGCATTTACCACTATGTAGTATATGTAAACCAAATCGCACACACCAACTAGTACAAATGTGGTCAATGTTGAGTAATATTGGCCAACGTCCAGCAATGATGGTTAATATTGAGCAATGTTGGACAAGCTGGGCCTAAGTAGGGCATAGCTGAACAAAAGCCAACATGCTCATAGTTGCTCTACTGGCCCTTAAGCAGTCTGGTCTGCTCAGTATGAAAATATAAGCAGAGATGGTCCTCGAAGCCAGGATACTGTGCACTATAGTCCTAGTACTGAACCACTAAACAATGACAGTATTGCAGTGGTTAACCTGTATGAAGAAATGTTGATAAGTCTATGCAAAGTATTCCATGGAAACCCTGCAGGCACAGCATGATCCCTGTCGAGTTATGACAGAAAGGTGAGTCCTGCAGTAAGAATAGAACCTGACTTTCAACACACACAGTACAAATTTTAATATTGGGCATGTACACATACATCAACAAATGTAGTGGACCTCAGACAGCAACATACAGAAAGGTCACACTGGGCATGCTCACAAACTTGAATACATGAGACAAATGTCAGGCAACAGAACACTGACAGTCTGAACTGGGCATGCTCACACACTTAGGCCATGTTGGAGTACAGCAGTGGGCCACACATATCAGGCAGTTGGTTGTGTTAACCCATGAACCTCTCACTATCTAGCAATCTGCCATGTGCACACACTTATATGACAACAGACATGTATATAATATAGTGGAACCCTGTCATAATCAAAGATGTTCCACAGATACCTAAGCGGTTCATAGAAAGTGGGAAAGCAAAGATGATAAAAACCTGCAAACAGTATCAGCAATAAACATTGTGCATCATAAATATTGTCATAGGTTCAGAGGTTAATACTAGGCTATCTGCCCTAGGGCATGTTCAAGCATAGCCAGAGTATGTTTGGCTGCTGCAACCCAGTCAAATCATAACACTGTGCCCGTGAATAGTAGGTCACACAAGATAGCCCATTTACATTTACTGTATTGTGCCTCTGTTTAGCAGGGACCCAGAAGATATCCCATGGGTACACATACGATCATCCATCCACTTGTCAAGATGTCACCTGTAGGTGGTCACTGGGTGGCTCTGCTTATGCAAAACTGGGACTACACTCTGCAGTGAGTAGAGCCTTACGGATAATGATCTGTCCCCCCAGCATGTCCTATCAACATCTGTGCTGAGGTATATGTCCCTGGAGTGTGTATCTCCAATGGGGTTGAATATCCTGAGGTGGAGCATGTCCATTAATTCTGGGTCAGATATTGCCTTAAACCACAGGCACACAACACATCCGTGTAGGTGGTAAGTTATTGAGTAGAGCTGGAGTTACTGTATCTGAACTGTGCAGGGCATCCGTGTGAGTCCCTACATCTGCTTGATGAGTAACAATTGTGGCCATTACAGTTGCTGCAGGTGTTGGGTAAGGTACAACCCAAATGTGGCATAGTAACCAAGCATGGTTGTGATGAGTATAGGGGCACAATGACCACATGTGATCAACATGTGAAACCATGTGGGATATGGTGGGCTATGTAGAAGTACTCTTTAACCACTTTGGCAATGTGATTGTCAAAGGCGAGAGTACTAACAGGTCGTGTCCCCAAACCCGTAACAACTACTACTGTATGTAATGGATTACTACCTATGTGGTAATGTGTGGGCATGTTGCCATTCTCAAAGGGGATGACTATGCAACTAATGGCATGTAGCCGTAGGCCATGGCTCAGGCACCAGTCATCTTATCTCTGTGAGACCCTGTACGAGTATGCATGTGCCAGCTGGAGAGTTGATTATGGCACACAGTTTGCAGTCATACGGCTTTCCGTTTAATATGGAAGCAGCTGTGGCTGAATTAACCGCTTCCATAAAGCAGTTGACGGCATTGCTGACTAGTTCTAACGTTTTACGTAATCCACAAGTGACGTTAACTGATTCACAAGTTGAATTGTTTACTTTGCATTCATCGCCAGCCCTTGAGGTGGTGAACAACTCAGTAGGAGGTGGCAAACAGAATTCTAATGGAGTCGGAGGTGGTCGACCAAAAGGAAGGGATATACAACAATGGCTAAACCTACCAGAAGTGGACTTCTCGGCCCCGAATGAGGAGGGAAGAATTACCTTGTCCTTAAAGAAGCAAATTGAACGGTTTGAGGGTGTGTGTCAAAAATATAGAGGCCTACAACTTGATAACGCATTTCTCAATAAATCTTTAGCACTTAAACAGGTACCGAAGGGACAGGATATGGAAACTACCGAATGGGATTGATGTTGGTTCACAAGCGTATAAAGAGTTAGTGGACTTGTTCGATAAATCTGGCTTACAGATGATGGACATCATTGTTAAAAATAATCAAAGTAAGTTGTTAGCACTCAAAAAAGAAGTTGTATCTTTAAATGAAAATATTGTGAACGATTTATTATTTTCACAGAATATTAAGAATTATCAGTCTGTTTTGTCAAATTTGGAACAATATGTTGACAAAAGTGTTAAAATCAAGGTTAGGAAATTATCGAAGGACATGCATGATTATAAAAGCAATGTGGCCTACCCCCCCGGGCAACAACAGAAACAAGAGGGGAGATAGGGTCAACACAATTGATATACACAATGGACATTATGATATAGTGGACAATGATGTAAGTCACAATGATTTTTTAGACCGGTCTCCACAACTCAGGAGGTCGGAACGATTACAAAACAGGAGAGATGGTGTGGAACAGAACCATTATCAAGCCGGGAAACAAAACAAACAATCACCACAAGCGACGAACAGATATTCAACGAGGAAACAGTGGACCAACAACAATTACAACAGGAAGAAGTACTAGATGAAGAAGTGAATTTGAGTCTGTCTTTACTTAGTAATAATACTGTGTTAAACCAAAATGATGAAAATTTGATTGACAGTTCTATAGAATCTGTATGCACACATTTGAATGCATTACCTTTGGTTAAAATTTATAAAAAATCAGGATTCAGTGTATACAATTATAGTGCCATTGATATAAATGAACACCATCATGATGTTTTGAGTAAAGGTTTTTCCTTTGTGCCTGAACACAAACTCAATATTGTGAGAACATATTCTAACATTAGATTGTATGCTAGACAGTTAAACTTGGCAATATGTTTTAATGATACCAATGAGACAAACAACATTCCAGATAATGAGGTGGCGAGTATTGTTTGTAAAAGAAAGAGCACTTTTATTCCACCATACAACAATGAAGTAGCTATTTTTGAGAAAATGTGTATTGGTGGTTTGATTAAGAACAGTAAAACAAGTCAAAATGTGCAGTATAATGACAACTTAAATAAGAAAGAAAGGGAGGCTTTAAAGCAATTGGCAACCAATAAAGAGTTAAGAGTTATGAAACCAGATAAAGGTGAGGGGGCAGTCATTATGTCAAACATAGATTATGTTGCCAAAATGATGGACATTTTGGATGACACCACCACCTATCTTAGAGTTTCTTTAAATGAGGTGAATATTTCTTATCACAGAATTGATTTGTTTTTACTAGATGCACTATACCAGGGAGCAAATGATGTGGATGATTACAACTATTTGAAAGTTGATCATCCTGTTACCCCGGTTGTGTTTGGAATTCCAAAGACACATAAAGATTTGAACAATCCACCGTTTAGAGCTATAGTTTCATCAAAGGGTTCAAAAATGGAACCATTGGCTGCTTATGTTGATAGGAAAGTACAGCAGGTTGTAAAAAGGGCTCATCATATATTAAAAGATTCTTGGCATTGCTTGCAAAGGTTAAACATTTTCCAGAATATGGACACTGATTGGTCCTTTTTAACTGTTGATGTTATAAATCTGTTCAGAGTAATACCCCACGACGAAGGTATAGATTATTTTATTGAAAGTTTGGTTAGAAGTAAATGTTTGAGTAATGACAACATGAATTTTGTTGTGTCCTGTATGGAAACTGTACTCAAGAATAATTATTTGACTTTTGAAGGCGAGATTTTCCATCAGATTTCAGATGTGGCAATGGGGGCAAAGTGTGCCCCCAGTTTTGCAAATTTAGTTTTACTTGAATGGGAGAACAGTTTGTCTTGAATTCTATATATAAGGGCAAAATATTATTATACAATTGGTTCCTTGATGATGTACTGATTTTGTGGAAAGGGAATGAACAAAAAGCAAAGAATTTTGTTGATTATTTGAATACAACAACTACGTTTTTTAGATTTACCAGTAAGTGGAGTGATAAGCAAATTGATTTTTTGGATATAACTCTTGTAAAGGGTGTAGATGGTATAACAAGTAAAATATTTTGGAAAGAAACACACAGTAATTCACTATTGCATTACAGTAGTTGTCACCCTTTGCATCAACGTAGAGGTATTGTAAAGGGGCAAATGGTAAGGTTGTCTAGAATTATAAATGACAACAAAATCTTGGAAGAAGAATTATATATTCTGATTGGGATGTTTTTGGAAAGAGGCTATCCCCTGAAATTGTTGATTAAAGCACGTAAAGAAGTTCTAAATAAAATAAATACTTCATTTCTTCCTATTTTAGGGGTTAAGAATACTAATATTGCGATAACATCCAAACAACAAGATGGCGTTAATTCTAGGGCTTTAGTATTAACTTACAGTAGTCAAATAAAAGAAATAGAGAAAGTTGTTCGTACAGCATGGAAATTTTGTTTCAGTGGTGAACTTATAAATCTATTGGGGGCTTGCCCTAGAATAGTTTATTCAAGGGGAAGGAATATAAAAGAATTTTTGGAACAGCATAACACCATAAATAGTGTCTCCAAGATGAGTAGATGTGGTACTTGCAGGATGTGCAGGTATATAAATGAGGGCCCTTATGTTACTATAAATGGGTATAATAGAACTATTTCCTGTCCTGGAAGAGTCAACTGTAACACAACAAAGGTGGTCTATTTGGCAAAGTGTACCAACTGTAGTGCCTACTATGTAGGGAAGATCATTAGGAGACTAAGAGACAGGATAGCTGAACATCTTAGAGCTATTAAGGGTCATGACATACATAATGCCCTATATGTACAAAGCATGAAGTGTATTAATTTTAGGAGATTTGTATTTTTTGTTATAGATAGGGTGGTGTTCAGTGAAAGAGGGGGAGATGAAAAACTGAAGGTGGAACTTTTGGAATACAAATGGCAGATTTTGTTAAAAGCCTTTATATCACCTGGTTTAAATGAACACATCTCCCTAAAACCTATATTAAAACAAAGGGCAAATGTTATATAGCAAGGGAAAAAACTGTTTACTGTTGGCATACAACTTTTTGTAAAAAGCAATGTTTTGAAAAATGCAATGTTTTAAAGTGTTGTTTTAAAAATGTTGTTATATGTTATGCATATACATATATATATTTTCACTAGGAAAAATGTTATTGAAATGTATATGTTTTACAAGACAGTTTTTATAAGTGCATAAGCTGTATTGAATAGCCTGATGTATGCTTCTTTGGGAACAAGGTAATTATGGTGTTGGTCAATTAGAGCATTGTTTTAACATTATGTATAAAAGTAAGGGAACAATTTGATTCCATTCACTCTGAAGATGCCATGTGTTGATGGTGAAAGCGCTTAGTGTGTGGGTTTCGGAATACTTGGATGGTCATTGTGTTTTTGACATCACACAAATAAATACTGAACAAGAGAGGTCCCAGGAGTGAGCCTTGTGGGATGCCATGTGTAACTGGTGTATAGTCAGACATGGCACCTGCAACACTGAGCATGTGGGTGATATCGCTGATCCAGGTAGCAATCCATCGTGTGAGATATGTGTCTATATCGATGCCGGTGAGCCTATGCATAATGGCCGTGTTGGGTATTGTGTTGAAGGGTTGTGCAAGGTCCAGGCAGGCTGTCTGGACAACCGTCTCAACACTGATGGACCTGGTTACTGTTTAAAGAATACAAACAGGTCCAACAGGCAAGATCTGCCCACAACAATGCTGTAATGTGTAGGACCCAGTGTCTGTAGGTTTCCTATGTCTATGTGCATGAGTCCCATTACAATACGCTCCATAGCTTTGCAGAACAGGCTAGTTAGCCCTATAGGCCGATATTGTCTGTGGTCTGTTATGGCAGTATTCAGTGGAGTGGGATCACTATCGCTGTATGCCATTCCATGGGTACGAATCCTGCAGTAACCCTGATATCGAACAGTGACATAATGTGAGGGTTACTTCTGCCATGAAGGCCGTGTACAACACAGGCCGGGACACTGTCTGGTCCCATTGATGCTGTGTTGTCCGCTGTGAGGAGGGCAGCACTCACCTGTTTTTTCGTGATGTCAGGGAGGTTACACTCTGTTGGGATGGACAATACCTCCTTAGGGGGGTGGGGGGGGGAGAGATCTGCATTGAGCCTGTTTGCCAGGATGTTGGCAATGTCTGTGGGTTCAGGGTATGTTCAGTCAGTATGCAGTAACACACAGCATATCAGTGAGTGTCCAGCCAGGTACCTGAATTAACTGAAGAAGGCCTTGTGAGTGTCCTATGTGTCTGGTGCAATTGTCCGTTAGAAGCGGCCCTGACATAAATACACGAGTGATTGTAGCTGTCTGCTAGTACAGATCACAGATGTCTTCCCTGTCTGGGATTGTGCTCTATCATGTAGTAGCTTCCTCCTTTTATTGTATAGCGCATTAATGGCCGGGGTCCACCAGACAGGTCCCCTGCCATTGGAGTAGTGAGTCCAGGTGTTATTTTCGATAGCATGATCCCTGCAGTCCACTAGGTGTCCATAGACTGTGTATGTAAAGGATTCAGCAGTCTGAGCCATACTTACCACTGACCCAGGGTCTCTGAAGGATACCACCGTGATATGGAGAAGTGTGACGTTTGCTTTTGGGAAGTTCACCAAGATTACCCAGGATGGTGTGGGGAAGGGATATGGATGTCCAGTGAGATAAAGTATGTTCTGTCCTTACCAATGAGGGGTATATTACAGGTGTGGAACATAGGGTCCCCATGTTGGTGATGATCATGTCCAATATGTTGTCCCGTCTTGTGGGTGTGGTGACCGGTTGTGCCATAGCATATGAGTTTACAAATTGTAGCAACTGTTGGGTGAGGGTGTTGGGGCCTGAGTACTATCCCCAGTCAATGTGTGTGTATTTGACGTCACCCAATATAATGGTGTTTGGGGAGACCATCATATTGTCCAGTGTTCCCCGGAAAGACGAGTGTGGTTGCTGAGTTTGTGGGTGTGGTCTGTAGCAGGCAACAAACCAAAAGGCAGATTTGCACAATGTTAGGTGCATATGTATGGTCTGTGATGCTTTGTGCAGTGCTACCAACCCGGAGGTATGTGTATCTGTGATGTATATGGATACTCCCCCTATTTTTGTTGGCCATTCCAAGTTATGTGGTCAGAAAGCATGGTACAAAATATAACCTGGCAGTGCTGGTGTGCATGTGGGAGCCTGAACCATGTGTATGTTAGTGCACAGATATTGCTATTCTCCATACTGAGGAGATTCCTGAGTGTGGTCAATGTGAGGGTAATACATCTGGTGTTGAGCAGCATTACCCTCAGTGTCATGTACTCTGTAATGTCTGTGGAGGTGGGTCTGTCTGTTGAGCCCCGCTTAAATAAGGCAGTATGGTGGCAGCAAGTGCCTTAGCCAGTATTCAAATGTCCAAGGGTGACAGGTGCAAGCTGTCCATAGGGAAGCTACGTGGCATGTCGAACATGTCACCCCAGGCTGACAGACACTGTATCCCCTTTGAATAACACCAATATGTTAGCCAACTGTTAAACATGATCAGTTTGTTGGCATACTGAGACATCATACTTGGTGAGTGTAAGATGCTAGACAAGGTCAGGGTCATACCGGCCTGGGCTACATGATCAGAGAGTTCCTCTATGTATCATGTCATGTGGTCCAGGGAGGAACGTCTGAGGTTGTACGCACCAGCATGGACAATGATGGAGCCAGTCCTGGACTTGCTTTGGAGTGACCTGAGTGCATGTGTTATGTGGTGGATCCTGGCACCTGAGAGACAGCTCTAAGTGACTTTTCTCTTGTTTGGCCTGGTGAGTGGGACGTCAGTGTGTCTGACATTAAGTGTCACCCATTACATGTGTATCAGGTGTGTTGTTTAGCCCGAAGGGCAATGACTGTATGGCACACTGACATTGTGAACTATGTGATATGTGGGTATTGTAGTGGGATAACAGTTGTTTGTGTGTCTGCTTTGGAGGTCTCTGCTGCTTAGGCAGAGTGTATGTAGAGCCTCCGAGTATGTGTATGTGTGATAATGTGGTTTGATTGCTGTCGCTATCGGTGTATGTGAGACTGATATGTGGTGTGTGTGGTCACCTCCACCACCTGATAGACCATGCCAGTCATGGGTCGAGAGAGCTCAGCCTCCTGTATGTCAATACTGTTGCATCTCTCACATATATCTGAGTGTGTTGGGAGGAGGAGAGGGTTGTCTGTGTACATGAGGCAGATGTGACATTGTGTCATAACCACAATATTCACTAGCTGGACTGGAGAGTACACACGAAACTGACCCCTGGACATGCCAGTATGTTATGATGACATACTCTGTAGCCTGATCACAAAGGATCAGTAGGGTGTTAAGTGTGTAAATGAGTATAACCGGGATTAGTGCTCAGGTTTGTTGGTGTTTTGTAAAGAGTAGCTGAGAAGGAGTCCAGACTGAGAATCATGACATGTCCTTCAGCTATGTCATAAATAGTAATGTACACTCATATATGTCCTGATTCAGGGCCAACTGTACCTTACTGACAATGCCGACATCCTGTCAGACAGGCCCATATATACATAACCACCTCCTACTGACGATAGTCCCTGACATCACACCAGGAGATATCACACGTAGAATGTCTAACCAGCTCCCCCCAAAGCCAAAGGCATAGCAGCAATTGGATTACAATGTTTCCCAATATGTGTCATGCATGCACTGCAGAACAAACAGACCCTGCACCTGAACAGTCTGTTGAGCCTCACCCACTCCACAGGATCTGGAATCATCAAATGTGTTACAGCAACATATGGCACTCCCCACAAGTGTGGGTGCAACAACACACCATGGGAAATATAGTCCAGTAAGCCTATAAAGTCTGATCTGCAAGGCCATGGAGTGCATCATGGCTGAAGTCATAAACAGAGCTATTGGAAGCTGACAAACACACAACCCTTCCAACTGTGGTATGTTCATGTGCAGATCATGGTACCCAAACATGCTACACCATTTGCAAGGCAGCCACCCAGGACATATATCACTGAACAGAGCTACACATGTCTCACATAGACTTTGTATAGCTCTTCATCAACATCACAGGCACATGTCGTATCCACAAAACCAACAATCTGTGCATAGATATGTGATGACATATGAAGGGATGTCAATGTGTCCACAGATAGATCACACAAGGTGCGATTCACAGGGTCTTGTTCAAGCTGTTGATACCTACCGACCCACATGGATCGTTCCTGGGATTGCATAAAAGAAAGTGTACGCACATTCCCATGTCCAGTCTGATGATGTCAGCATCCTACAAATATACCAGGAGAAGAGACATCACCCAGTAAAGCATATAGCGTGCTGTGTTAATGCGTATCTCTCTAGTATCATAACATAGTTAGGTAAGGGGTTGAATCCTGTTAGCGCTGACAGTGTATGTGTGTGAGTTCCTTTGAGAGGAGTAGCCTTTTTGGAGACTGGGAAAACACATTAAAAGAGGCACATCCCTCTTTGGAATGTCTGATGATGTCAGCATCCTACAAATATATCAGGTGAACAGAAACTACCCAGTAAAGCATATAGCGCGCTGTGTTAATGTGTATCTCTCTAGTATCATAACATAGTTAGGTAGGGGTTTGAGTCCTGCAAGTGCTGACTGTGTGTATGTGTGTGAGTTCCTTTGGGAGGAGTAGCCTTTTTGGAGACTGGGAAAACACATTAAAAGAGGCACATCCCTCTTTGGAATGTCTGATGATGTCAGCATCCTACAAATATATCAGGTGAACAGAAACCACCCAATAAAGCAGATAACACGCTGTGTTAATGCATATCTCTCTAGTGTCATAACATAGTTGGGTAGGGGTTTGAATCCTACAAGCGCTGGCAGTGTGTGTGGGGGGGTGTATGTATGTGATTTCCTTTGAGAGGAATAGCCTTTTTTGAGATTGGGAAAACACATTAAAAGAGGCACATCCCTCTTTGGAATATCTGATGATGTCAGCATCCTACAAATATATCAGGTGAACAGAAGCCACCCAATAAAGCATATAGCGCGATGTGTTAATGCGTATCTATCTAGTATCATAACATAATTAGGTAGGGGTTTGAATCCTGACAGTGTATGTGTGTGATTTCCTTTGAGACTGGAAAAACACATTCAAAGAGGCACATCCCTCTTTGGAATGTCTAATGATGTCAGCATCTTACAAATATTCAAGAAGAACAGAAACCACCCAGTAAAGCCTATAGCACACCATGTTAATGTGTATTTTTGTAGTATCATAACATAGTTCGGTAGAAGTTTGAATCCTGCAAACGCTGATAGTGTGTGTGTGTGTGTGTGTGTGTGTGTGTGTGTGTGTGTGTGTGTGTGTGTGTGTGTGTGTGTGTGAGATTTCCTTTGTGAGGAGTAGCCTTTTTGGAGACTGGGAAAACATAATAAAAGAGGTACATCCCTCTTTGGAATGTCTGATGATGTCAGCATCCTACAAAGATATCTGGAGAACAAAAACCACCCAGGAAAACATATAGCGTGCTGTGTTAATGTGTATCTCTCTAATACCATAACATAGTTAGATAGGGGCTTGAATCCTGCAAACGCTCTGTGTGTGTGTGTGACACAGGTGGTCAATGCAGTGTGGGTTTTGCTTTTGCTATGGTATGACATATGATTAAAACAGTATGTGCATTGCACACATCGGGTATCTGCGTGGCAAATGAATATGTGTACATGTGACCTCAATCAGTACATAGGTGTGAAGCCTGCATACTACATGAATACATTTGTTTCCTTCGACAGATTGTGCCACTGCTTCTCAGATCATAGGTCACATATGTATGTATGCAACAAGCCCGGCCACTGTAGTGATCCGTGGCCAAGGTCATCTGTGCCACACACACCCATGACACGTACTATAGAGTACTGTGAGTGAGGGTAATTGCCTGGGGTATATGTCACACATGTTCATACACAACAACGACTGGCAATAATGGACAGTCATTATAGGTGTACAATAGCCCTGTGGATATGCATTCAGGCCCCTAATGTCTTATGTGACACACCGAGGGACTCCACAATACCTATGGATATGTGGATACCAAGGGACAGATGACATACCACGTGGCTGTATCTACACATTGGTACCCAACATACATGTTGAGGGCTACCACCTATGTGGTACTGTCGGGATAGTATGTATAGTAAATGTGGATGACTATGCCATAGTCGGCTTACTGCTATACAGCATGTATTGGACAACAGGTATCTGTCTGTATGACACCCTTGTGTAGGATATGCGTCCCATCCAGGGAATGCATTGTAGGCCAATGCATGCATTTCCAGATGTGGATGGACATATCCCTAGTGTGTTTGCATGTACCTAAGAGGGTTATATGCCAAACAGGTGTGGTCCCAGGAATGGGTGGCGGTCAATACCACTGGTTACTGTTATAGTATAGTACCGGAAGGATCCAACTGTTACTGAGTTCCCTACAACTGTGTGTAATTTGTCAGGACATCATCTAATGATTGGTTATAGTCATGCTGTTGAGGTTGTGTATACTACCAGACTACAAATCATTGACAGGTATTAACAGTATCACCCACAGCATAGTGTCAACCCATGTCATACAAACATGTGTACCCATGTTAGTACATATCTGTAGTAGAATGCATACTGGCCATCGAAAGATACTATGAGATGTTAACAATGTGAACAACAGGGTATGTCACAAGTCCCATGTGTCGACTATGCACGTACATACAGACAGTGCGCACCCACCATGTTCACAGATGTGCACCTGCTAATCTGTAATGCACACACCACACACGTACTGTCCACTCACTAACACATGCTGGCAACACTGTACACTTCAGCCAAGTGGCACATGGGTGGACAATACATGCTCAGACCTAACACTGGTGTTATGCTGTGATGCATATTGCCTGCTCAGATATACCTACAAAGATATCATTACACTTTCCTGTTGACAAGTTGCTAATATTGCTACACTGCTATAATGTCACCCTGTGCATCAGAACCATGTTAGCCTGTTCCTCCATCAATGTTACAGATGACAGGAGGTGGCACAGGTGTCATCATATGCACAGGGTGTGCTGTTGGTTTGCCAGAGCCCGACATTGACCCATCCAATCGACATGTCTGTGTGTGTGTGTGTGTGTGTGTGTGTGTGTGTGTGTGTGTGTGTGTGTGTGTGTGTGTGTGTGTGTGTGTGAGGGACAACAGTACAGCATGGGCCAATGTTGATGTAATGTGTGTGTGTATGTGTGAGCCCTAGTTGTTTGGTTAATGTGTGTGTGTCTGCATGCACACAACTCCACCATGTGGCTGCCATATACAGGTGGTTGTGGGACAGCCACAGACTGTACCTGCTAGGCCATACAGATCACTGTCTCTGGCCATGGACACGGTACCTGTGCCTGGCAGGGGTGCTACGTGTAGTATCGGGTACTAACCCTGACTGGGTGCTATCATCAGAGGCATAGGTATGATGACTGGACCCATGTCCCTGCTGGGACTGGCCAGTGCCACGTGCACGTGGTCTAGTAGGACAGTCAATCGACAGGCCAGCCCCAGCATTGCTGGGGCTGCTACTGCCACTACGGGAGCGGCTGTGATCCGTGGTCCATTCGCGATGACTGCCAGCTGATGCTGTTGCTGGCATGCGTCCATGTCGGCTTCCCATCCGTCCCGCACTGTCCTGGCTCATGGCTAACACATTGTGCAGGACATCTAATGTCTCCCTCCAAAAGCTATCAATGACCTCGGTGTAATTCCGGATGGCACCGGCAAGGTCACAGATGCTGTCATTGATAGCAGTGTAATGGGCCCTCTGCGCCCTTAGTCCCTGTTGGGTGTACTGTTCCATACGTGCCTGTGCCTGCATTACAGCCCGGAACATACTGGAGGTTGTAATACCTCTGGGGGCACGTCTGCCAGGGGCAATATGTCCAGTGGTGCTCCCCCGAGAACCCCTGGACATCCGCCTATGTGGTACCGTTCCAGTAATCCAGCTATGACTGCTGTGAGGGGATGCACGTGCCATGGGTACCACACTCTCCTGGTCAATGCCGACTGTATGCTGTCCCTCAGCTAAGGCCATTGGTGATGAGGGATGTATTGGCAGTATGAGTGTGCACATAGATGGGGTTGAACGCTGTGTACTGTTGATTGTTGGACCAACGACAGACCCTGACAGACCTTCCTGTACCAAAATACATGTCTCATCATCTCCACTATTAGTGGCAGTGACATCAGGTTCACTGCTGCATTCAGACACCCCTAACTCAGCACCTGTGGAAGGAAGACAGGAAACACACTTCACAATCTGTACATGATGTTAGCACACATGCGCACATGCACACATAAGCACATGCACACATGCACACATAAGCACATGCACACATGAGCACATGCACACATGAGCACATGCAAACATGCACACATGCACACATGAGCACATGCACACATGCACACATGAGCACATGCACACATGACCACAAATACACTGCTCACCACAGCACATACACACACACACCAGCAATCCAACACATACACAATAGTGGGTGAAGGTGGGTGACAGTATCACTGGGCAAACAGTCACCTCACGTGTCAGCATGCAGAATATGTGTTGCTCAAGACCATGCAGTGCAAGTGTTGACGGCCCTATTTAATGACATTATACATGGCTGTGATGCATGTGTGTAGTTGTTCAGTGATTGACTACACCCTGGAACACAATGTGTGTATGGACACAACATTGCTGTGCAAGTATTATCTGTTCTGCAATGTCCTGTGCACCATCACTCAATGGTATACATACCATGGCTGCATGTATCTGTGTGACACATAGATTGCCATGTCTGCTTACAGTGTCTGTGTCCATAGCGAATAATAGTGGGCACAGGTGTAGCAAATGCATGCAATGTACAGACATGGGATGAGTGGTGCATGTAGACGTGAAGTAATCCCAATGCTCGACATGGCCATTGTACAGTGTTTATGGTGAGTGTGGGACATATTGCAGATATGTCGGTGCCAGCCATGACATGGCATGCTACACGACTGCAACATTAAACACCACACATACCCAGTGTGTGTCATGTGACCTATACACCCAATAGCATTCCAAGACATATATGTGACTCTTTGTACAGATGGCGACAGCTGTGCATATTGTGTATACTGGCATATGTAAGTGCACACACAACATGCTATGCATATTGTGTATAGGTGCATATGTTTGCACACACACAACAATGAGGTGCAAAGCAAAGACCGCTATGTATAGTATTGTGGTCACTGTAACTGGATGGGGTGTACTACCATGTGCCATCATCATCATCATGCAACTTGTGGTCACTCATGGCTACTACTGTGTGACAGAGCACCGCCTACTATGCTGTACCTGAACTGCAGTGCCATGGCTACGTTCAGTATTACACAGCCACTTTGTACATGGGTGTATGAGGTGCCCAATAGGGACCATTGCCTAACATGACTGTGTTATGTGTTGAAGAGTGTTGCACAGCCCCATGATAGGCCTCTACCCCTGAGGTACATCGTGTGTGTGTGTGGATGACATGTGGGATACTGAGGTGTGACCTTACAGTGGGTGTGTGTTTACGCCATATGTAGCATGTCTTTGCATACTGTGTATGATAAACGTGTTATGTTGTGTACAGGTGTTGCAACTATGCCTATCCAATGTGCAGTACGGGGTTGCCACAATTGTGTCTTATGCTCTGTGTATTGCATGTCAGTGAGGCAGCTACTGACATTACTGAGCTGTGCAACATCTTACAGCAAACATGCACGGCATGCATTATGCGTAGGTGTGTTACGTGTACATGGCTTACACCTCACCTATGACAAGCATATTTCATTACCAACATTGCAGTTGTAACACACTCACCAGCATGGATCGGCTGCCCTGCTGTCACACCAGAGGGACCTATGAGAATATGAGAGAGTTAATCAGCGGTCACAACTGTGGCATTGCTACAGTGGGTATGCTAAACTGCAGTATAACAACAGTCAACAGTCACAGGTGTAGAGATATTATTCGAAATATCAGTATTGCACAACACTAGGCAGCACACATATCACGTAAACATAATCTAACAGTACAGTTAACTGTCATCTACAGATAGGGCATGTTACCTGCTTGCTCCGGGTGGACGTGCTGGGTGGCTCTGCCCTCCATGACAACACATGTCAGAGGTTGATGTTGCTGTTGTCCAGGAGCCACCACGCTTAGAAGCAGCTCCTCCACTCTGGTGAGGGGGGGAATAAATGGCCACCCCACCACCTGTGGCTTGCCGCTGTCTTTGGATATCAGATGCACGCCGCCGGACATGTCTAATTAAATCACTGCAGTGATGGCGTACCTGCTCATATGTCCGGTTATGCATGCCTATGTCATTTACCCGACAAACAAGTTCTTGCCACAGTGCAGTCTGCTCCTACTGGTGCTGGCTGCTTCTGGAGAACAGCATAGTGTACTGCTGCAATAGGCTTTGTAGTATCACCTCTTCCTCATCTGCTGTGTATGATAGATTACGTTGGTGGGCCATCTGGCTGAAAAAGATATGAACAATATGTGTGAGCGAGTCCTGTGGCACACTTTACACCTTTAACCACAGATATCACTTTACTGACATATATACCATCCTGTTGTCTGTCAGAGGTTACACACGTTCAATACCACTTAGTGGTTCTCAGGCCACAACTAACTAACAGTGCCTGGCACACTCTATATATCACACCACTATACAACAGTACCCGACACACTGTTTGTGATACATTGCACAACCTCAAGACAGGGGAGTATATCACACCAATGCACGAACAGAGATGTCATCCATTGCAATGGATGTAAAGTACAGGTACAGTAGTACCAGTCAACCACCCTAGTCATTGATGCCATAGTCCTGCCTAACAGATGTGTACAGTTGTTACTATAGGTGGCATACTGCTGTAACAGAGTATATATGTTGCTGGATACACACGTATACCCTGTAACACACATATGATTGCAGCCATTGTACAGGCATGATTACACACACATCAGACAAACATACAACACACCACTGTATGCCAACATAGATGAGCATTACCTGTGTACCATACAGTACTGTGTGCCACTACTTACACACCCTTATGCCTGAGTTTTGTCCTCTGTGCAGACTACAGAAAACACAGATGACAGTGTTTCCAAGCAATGTGAACACACACCATACTGTGCTGTTTAGGCCTACAGCTTCTGGTAGTACTACAGTTCATATGGGAGTTGGATTCACCAGCAGTACCACTCACTAAGCATACATGTATTGCTTTAGCCTACAATGAGACACCACATTCATCAACAAGGAACTACGCCACATCATATGCTGTACTATGTCTGCCTAACAGTACATTACACATCATTTGCTGTCCTCACAGCTAGGATAGACACAACCATGTCAGATACAACTTCACACTAAGCTATCATACCTTTACAGACCTTGCACACATTCAGCATTACACTTATTCAACCTCACATAGCAGGTACTGCATTGAGTACATGTGTGAGTGCATAGTGTCATAGGTAGGTAATATGATGTTGGCCCTAGGGCCTATGGCAGCCTAGCCATATGCTACCCTGGCCTTTGACACACATGTACTTTGATTTCACTTGCCCTTGCTAACCAGAACCACAGAGGTGTTTCCTGGGGTGTATTACCAATCTCCCACACAATCATCAGGGGTATTTATGACAACTGCTAAGGAGGAGCCTTGTTTGCTATTGCTAGGTGGTCTATTCCGGTGTATGGCATATCTCTGAGATGGGAACCTAGCCTTCCAGCATGTGCTGTTTAGTGAGCTGACAAGGCTTAGGGCCCTAGAGCGTGTATCCTGGAGGGATTGTGATATGTTGCCATGGTGGTTGTCACCCAGCTGTGGGTGTGATATACCTCTGTATGTCCGGCAGAGGTCACCTCTGTGTGGCCAGTATGCAATACAGTGTAGATGTGGTTTTGTGAGTCAGTCTGCATAGGGCATCTGTTTGCGGCCAGTATTACCCTTTGGGAGATATGTCTGTGGCCTTTTCACCTGGTGTAGTTGTCATGTGAGGTACATACCACACAGGGCATTGTGATGGGTAGAGGGGAACACTGCCCTATATTTCTATAGATGACACACCTGTTGTCATGACACATAACACACAGACTGATTACAGGTGTAGTGTGACACTGTCTTCATCAAAGCAGAGGCTACTGTCCACCTGTGTCCCATGTTCCCTTATCACACCTTCACTGTTAGGTAGATCTCTACCTATGTGGTAGTTAATGGGTACAGTGTTTTGGAAAGGAGGAATGGCACTGCAGTATCAACACTTGTCTACCGTCCATGCCTTGGTCACCACACACCTGTTGCAGTACATATGACCCCATGTCACTCTCTCTCTCCCTCTCTCTCCCTCTCTCTCTATATGGCTATATATATTTCTCTCTCTCTCTCTATATATATATATATATATATATAATATATATATATATATGCATATCTATACACATACATGTACACATCCATTGCTGTACACATGGATGTACATATAGGCACATGTACAGTCCACCTTTCGTGGTGGGGATATCACTTATGCGATAGTTGAGGGATGTACAGTTATGTGATTATATTGCACAGTGTTGTGCAGAATGCATGTGGGTGTCCTCAGCCCATGTAGTATTAGCAGGCCTCGCTGGCTGTAACACAGCAGACCTGACAAATCAGTCCCACAGCATTTAACCACCACATGACATATATCAGCACTGCATGCTGTTTCCTAGGCCACCCACTACGACCTACATAGATATATGCACATATCAACCTTCAATGACAGATATCTGTCCACCTTTCACTAACAGTTGCAGTATGTCCCTTGCCCTATGCACATGTGTGGATACATATAGATACGTACTGCTGCCACACATGGATAATTTGCAGCGTGTAGAGTACTCTTCAGGAACATCTACTACATGCCAGCACATACATGTAAGTTATAGTTTTGTAGGGTTTTTTTTTTTTTTTGGTTGTTTGTTTTGGGTTTTCCCCCTCTATTTTGGTTTATGTCTCAGTTTCTCTCTCTGTTGTGTCTCTGTCTCTGTCTGTGTCTGTGTCCATGTCTCTCTCTCTCTCTCTCTCTCTCTCTATCTCTATCTCCCAGCACCTGCAATGATAGAATTGTATGTGTGGACTGCAGGTACAGCCTGCTTTTCTAGGTATCTGCACTTGTGCATGTAACAGCCTCTGCACCAATTGCAGCCCACCATTCAGTAATTGCATGCAGCCTGCTGTGTGGTGATTGCAGCCCACTGCTATAAAATGCTAGGTTAGGTAGGCGTAGCCCTTTCAGCTGTCCAAGGTGGGGCCCATGCTTGTTTGCTCTGGACACCGTTGTGTCAGTCAGAAGGTTGGTATATGTCTCTTGTCTGAAGCTAGGGTTGTAGCCATTTATATGCATGTTGTACTGAAACCTGAATGTTGCTGCTTCCAGTACACACTTCTCAGTGTAGACATGTACTCACCCCTCCAAATGCTAACACAGGATACATGGGAGTATGCACTTTATTTCTGACTTACACAATTAACTGCCATACAAATGTGGTTATTGCACTGTATTTCTGTGGCCAGTATTTATCCTGGTCTGATACTGTGTGGTGTTTGTAAGGTGCTACTGTAACATTATTCCCTGCTAGGATGGCTGGTTCTCCTTTCACAGTCATGTCATGCAATTCCACAACATCTGCTGGTAAAGACCCACAGAACAGGATTTGTGTTATACCATTCCTGATTTCCATTTCCATTCCCTCATTGTAATGCATGATATATTTATTTCAGAACCCAGTTATTTGCATATCTGTTGTGGCTTAGTGGTAATTCATGCAGTCTATTGTGTCAATGGCCTGGGGTTCGAGACTAGCAGAGGTTTTTTCTTTTGCTGCTGAGCAGAACAAGGGCCCTGCCATAGAGCGACTAAGGCACTTTTAAGCAGTTGTAAGTGGGTTTTGTGGTTTGCTGGCGCTTAGCGACGCTTAGCTAAGCACACACATGCACACACTCGCTCAAACCCGCTTACTACTGCTTAAAAGTGCTTACTCCCGCTAACCCCCGCGCTAATTTCTTTTAAAGAAAAGAAAATGGGGAGATAGGAAAGTGGTGAAAAAGGGGGCACAAAGAGGGACAGACAGTAGGTAAACAAGCTCTGGATGTGAAGGACGGGTGTAGGGAAGGTCCATAGCTGCCCACTTCTGTACGAGCAACAGCTGTGCATATGCAATAAATTTGGAGTGATATTTGAAACCTTCCACCCCTGGAAGTGGGGTGAGGACAACAAAGTATGTTGTACTGCCAATTATAATTATCAGTTTATATGTCCAATGGACATGTGTGCGAAATGGGCAGCTATGTATGGGGCGTAATTTTTTTGTGGGTACAGATTGCCCTTTTTCTTTTTTTTTTTTTCAGGTGAGAGTGGGAAGTGAGGTAAAGGAAGTAGGTATGTCCAGGAAGGTAGGGTGGGGAGGTAAACAGACAAGACAGACAAGAGCATACAGGGGCGGTGTATGACACATGGGGTGGATGAACACAATTGACGGGGTCGGATGTTTGGAATTCGCAAGCTCATGAGCCCACAGATGGTAATAGTGGAACTGAGATCCCCACCCATGGGCAGTCACCACTGCACCTTCACAGCCCCAAGGGTGGCTGTGCTGGGGGCTGCGTAGGACGGGCAGGCTCACCCGTGAGACGCGCCACTCTTGCCTTGAGCTGGCGTAGGGGATCAGCAACTGAATGCTGGATCTCCCTACGCACCACAACCCGGACCCTTCGAAGCGTGACAGGTGGCCCTTCGCCGCCCACGCTTACACGGGGGGGGGAGCCCCATCCCCTGCAGCGCTTCCACTCAAAGGTGGCACAGGACCAACGGAGGAGGGGAGCCCGGACTGGGCATCAGACCTGCTGGTGTCAGGTGCACTCGCCAGCTGTGGAGGGACAGGTGGGTCCGCTGGGACCGGCCTTCCCATACGTCCTGTGATTAGGTGTGTTTAATTAACATAAGTAACAGCATGCAGTAATATTCCCATTAACCCAACACACCAAGGTTCCAACAGTTGAACAGCAAGCATAACACATGCATATATTGAACCACAGTGGATATTCCAACAGCATGCAGGGATGTTTGGTAGCAACAGGCCACCATGACTGTGGTGTTTAAACAGGGCACATGCATCAACATGAATGCAAATATTTATTGAACAATAGGACATATGTCCCAACAAATATTTAAGATTACACATACCCATTGAGGTGTGGAATTGCATGGTTTATGCCCATACAGTTGGGTGTAGAAAAAAACCTTGGTTAACATCTTATAATTACCTTTTAGTCTACACTACATTCCTAGTGACTGCAGGTGTATATCCCCTACATGTATTATTACACTTGCCACCATACATTAGGTTGTGTAATGGGTTTGGCTAGTTCAGTAAATGCCTGACCTATATCTGACATACTAACTGTCCAGGATGCAGATGTTACTGATACATATTTCTTGATTGCATTTCTATTTCTTTATCTGGGATGTTTTCACATGACATTTTCACTTCGATTTGTACAGAACCCTGCATTTCTTGACACACACTCACATTTCTGGGGAAAAAATAACATGCTACACGTGTGCCAGATTTACTTATGCATGCCAGCCAGTAACTGACTGTTGTGGAATGTATATATGCTTCACAGATACTAGCACTTCCATCACCCACTTTATATGGGACTGCACAACTCTGGGTTGCCAGCACTTTTTCAAACAGTACTATTTGTATAATGCAAGGGTACAACAATATTTCAAACTCTGTGACACAGACACACTCCGGGTTTTAGACCTTTATTAATGGTAGTACACACTTTTCCACAAGCTCACTCCTTTATTTGTTTTAACAGTGCATATGGCAGACATGTTCAAGACATATTATACCTTTATTAATAGGTTAGAACACTCTTTTTTCAGGCTCACTCACTTATTTTATATGACAGTGCCTGCAGAGATATTATTCCAGACATATGTTACCTTTGTTAATGGGTTACTACACTCTTTTTCTGCCTCTCTGACGTTTTTATCTGACAGTACATGCAGAGGACTTATTCAGGCAATTTTATGGCTGTATTATTGGACTACAACACTTTCTTTCATGCTCTCTCCCATATTTTATATAACAATACATGCAAAATAATCACTAACCTGCCTGGTGGCGCAGCCTTAGCAGCCTATCAGCATAGGCTTGCTAATTCACAGCTCGGTCACCTGCAGCTGTAAAGTAAATGAAGGGATATTGAGACATACCTATCCGTTATACATACTCAATTATCAATTCTTACATACTGCATTCCATGGCTACATACTCAGTTGTGGGGCATTCTGCATCCCACGGGCCTCCTGTATCCATTGGTTCAGGCAGTCCTGCTTCCGTCTCTTCAGGTCTGCATGGTGGTGACGGACCTGCTCATCAGTCCGAGGAATGCCTGTGGCACTGGTGAGGTCATGAGCTAACCGGTTCCAAGCCTCTGCCTTGTACTCCGTCCCTTGGAACTGGCCCTGCAGGAGTCTTGACTCATGACGGTGGACAAGGAGCCAAACCACGTATTTCAACTCCTTGATGCCCCAACATTGCGCTCGGAAGTGTGTTCCCTCTCCGACACCAGCCATTCTAACTGGAAATGTGAGCTACAATCAGTTATGGCGTGTATTCCTGCCTATGGGGCTTAAATATGCCGCATTTCCCGCACTTTTTTGTGATTGGCCGTTTTTTAAAATTCTCGTCTGGCTGGAGACCTGCTTAGTAATGGTTAAACTACCATTAGTAAGTATATGTCTGTTAACAGTGGCTGTTTCCCCTAAGTTATCATGGCTTAGTGGTTCTGTTCTTTGCTTGTGATGCACAGTCCTGGGTTCGAACCTTGTCATTCATTTTATTTTCATACTGTCCAGACAGGCTAGGGGGTGTGGCTGCATTTAAGTAACTTTGCTCTACGTTGCTCCTCAGTGCCCTACAGTGCCCTGGTTGGTGCGGCGCGCACATCCGCGCAAACATATTGCGCTGGTTAAAGCGCTATTTTGCTATGGGCACCTCTATTCCGCTGGGTTAACCGTAATTAAACTATGGGCAATTCTATTGCGTTGGGTGAAGCGCTGCTTAGCTGAAGGCAATTATATATCAGGATCATTTAAAATATTTATTTTGTTCACTGTTACATTGGCCATTGGTGGGACTCAAACCGTGAACGCCTCTTCTTTGTGCGAATGCCCTACCATTACGCTATTGCTATTTGGTGTGATTTGCATACACATTCTTCTTATGCTCTTCCATGTCTGAATTGCTAACTCTAGCTAAGCAATGGGCACACCCGCGCACACACAAGCAAATATGGGCAGCTATTTCGGGTATTTAAAAAAATAAAATTAACTTTTTACTTTTTATAACTGCGATGGGGGTTTACAATATCAGGGAGTGTGGTGTTGGGTGCAAGGACATTTGAGCGGACTCGCTCTTGTGTATTTGCTTTTACTTTTCAGTCACTTGCAGGGGCATGGACATTTAGACTGCTCTGCAGTCAGACACGCCCCCTGCTTTCTTACACGGTCCGTGTAAGACTTACGGTTGAGTCAGTGTGCCCTCATGCATATTCATGGCACGCTGATGTCATACCGTTCAACTGCAGCCTCCGAGTAAGACTTATTAAGTCTTACACGGAGGATTTGTGAATCCGAGGGTATGTGTTTTCATATTTCTCAGACAAGGTGACTTTTTGCAGCAGTTCATCGTTCTCGGCAACATAGGTGTGGAACTCCAGACAAGAAACATTCTTAAAATTGTACTTTGTAAGAAGACTTCTGCTGACAGAGTCAACAGTCTATTTCTTTCTTTTGTCCACTGTATGTTGATCAAGGAAAATGCTCTTTCAACGTTGGCATTGTGCCCAGGAATGCAAAAGAAAAATTTGCAGATTTTAAGCAGCTTTGAATAAGTGGCTTCATTTGCACAACTTTGAAAGTATGAACGCCACTGTTCATGAAGGAGACTGTCAAAAAACTTGTCATCTTTCTGTCCTATGAGTGATTTCAGGTTGCAGTATTGGTCATACCTCTGTACATCGTCTACAACAATACCCTTTTTGCTCATATACTGTATGCATGGTAACAGATCATTGAATGTACTGTCTTTCACTTTGTTTAAATACATCAAACGAAAGCACTGAAATTTATCGAAGGGTGTCATCCACTTTTCCAAGTAATCAGTACACCCTTGGTACACAGACTTAACCTCTGTCATGAATGTCTTGCATTCTTCATCTCGGCCATCTTCACGCAGTTTTTTCAGAATTTCTCTCACTTTCAGGGAGATAAAAGTTTCACTCTGTCTGCTTAGCAGAGTTTGCTTTGTCAACTGTAGGATGCTACAAACCTCCAACGCTGATGTTTCTTCCCTTTCAATTGCTGCAGTTTTCACCTGAAATACTGACATCAGCGAATGCAAAAACCACAAATATACTTCTGAAAAACTGTTCTTGAAAAAATTCTTTATCAGCACCGGTGGCTGATTTATGCTCTGAAAGTATGCTTTCAATGTAGACAATAATTGCAACAGCCTCTCAATTGCTGGAAATAGCCTGATCCATCTGGTTTTGCTGTAGTAAAGCAACTGCTGATAGTTAACATCAGTGAATTCACAGAAATCTTTTAGAGCCTCCCTGCGAACAGTATACACAGAAAAATAGTTGAGCAACTTCAGCACAATTGCTTCAACATCAACTGCCATTAAATCTGCACCATGTGTAATATAGTTGTGAAGAACATGGGCTGGCCATCCAAGGCCCACCATTGGCTTCTTAAGGCTCATTTTCAACTGTGAAAAAACATTCTTGCCTTCTTTCCTATTGATGCCCCCAAAGTTCATGTTTGCATTGTTTCCTGCAAATGCAACATATTTTGATGACAGACTGTATTTCTCAAAGGTTTCCAGTAGGTAATTACATACCGTTTCAGACGCTTCATTTGGCATGCTGTCTATTGCAAGTAATCTAGTCTGAGTTCCACCAGCTTTCCAATTAAAATACTGAATGATTATTGGAAATAATTTCTCTACACCATGGTTTCTGGCATCTGTTGCAATTCCAAACCGGTTAATGCCATTTAATGAGTTTACTACTTCCATAACACTGTGAGGACCAATGACATTGTTAATAATTGCCTCCATTTTTGTCCTGGCACATGTAATATTTTTACCAGTTTCGGAGTCACCAAACAGCCTACACATTAGACCAGCAGTGCAATCCATAGATTTATATGACTGATGATGAGCGACAGTATGAAACGCTAATGTTGCTTCCACAGCACATGTCAACAAAGATTCTGCAGAATGTTTCGGTTGAAAAAAATGACATGATTTTTGCAGACGAAGCTGATGTCTCTAGTATGTTTCTGTGTTTTTCGCTGGTAACATGTCGTTCTAAATCACTGGTACACTTGCTTGCAATGGACACGTAAGAATCACAAACCAAACTTTGCTTCATTTTCAGTGAGTCCTACACCAAAGTACGGATACTTCATTTTCACGTGGTCCAAGAATTTGCATTTCCTCTTGTTAGTGTTTCTGCTGGGCAACATTTTTAGATAAAAGACTTCAGTAAAAAGATATGACAGGACTGTTGCAGAAGTATAAAATGTTACACATAGATAGAGTCTATGACCCTCTCTGGAAACTGCACAGCAAAGGAGATTTAGTGTAATATTTTCTCCCAGCCAATCAAAGCCATGCTGTTCGGTGTACGTTTATAAGGCTTTAGTCTGATTTCTTGTGCTAAAAGGATGAAAACTGCGGTCAGTATCCTGGCAAACAAATGCTAATAAATAAACTATAACAGAAGGCTTTAAACAATATAAATTATAGCTTAAATATAAATTATATTTACTCTAGCTTCCAATTCAAGTTGATAAGCTACTAAGTACTGTAGAAAAAATTAAGCAATGGTCCATGACAAAGGTTAGGGTGAGTTCTGCCCACATCTGACCATTACACCTGGTTATCTGGGATACACAATCCTGGCCAAACCTTTGCATGGTTAAGTAAATCTCATCATAACCCACACCCCTTCCATAATGGCCTGACACCTGTCAGAATGCTTTCTAAGCAACACTATGGCTGTGTTTCTAGCTTTCATTATAGGGTTTATTCAAGCTTCCTTCTAGAAAGGATGTGCTTTCTTTTGTGATCTGGCTCACAACACCATCATGTACCACATACATATCTTATCTATTTATTTAAGGATATCTCACTGTAGTGTTAAAAATTATTTATTTTAAAGAGACTGTAAGGTACATTATAACATTTTATATTAGCTGCATTAATAAAATTTTCCACAAATACATACAATATTTTATACTGCAGTACAACTTTATAAAGTATAACGACTACGAAACCACAAACTTTAACTAAAAGGATGATCCGCTTAGGCAAACGCTTTTCCACTCACTTTATTAAAATAATTTTAATAAAGCGAGTGGAAAAGCGTTTGCCTAAGCGGATCATCCTTTTAGTTAAACTTTATAAAGTATACTCAGTGAGATCATTCATAGCTACCAGCCCCCATTTTTCCAAAAGTGGAACAATACTTCATTGCGTCTCAAAATATCGAGCACCGTATGGTGGTGACTTATGTTATGTTGTTACAGAGGATGCTATCTTTCTGGAACTCTACTTTATATATGTCAGTATTTAGCAATGTGCAGGTTCTATATTATTTCAGCGAATGCTTAAAATAGAGAACGCTGTTTAATTGACCCAATTAAGTCAAAATCCCTAAATCTCGAACACACGGAACAGTGATTTTTTCCCCAGGGAAAAAAAATCGCTGATTCATAAAAAAAAACAAAAAAAAAATCCAAACACAAAATAAAGTGGGGACTTCACTCCCCACACCCCCTCAATGTGGGGGCTGTGCCCCCACATCCTCCCTACTTAAATATACCAACTCCAGGATTGCACTACAGGAGAGGAAAGGGCAAAGTCCTGAACACGGCCCAGTGATTTTTTTTCCCTAGGGAAAAAAAAAATCGCTGTTCTGTGTGTTCGGGATTTTGGGATTTCGACTTTATTGGGTCGATTAAACAGCATTCGCTATTTTAAGCATTTGCTGAAATAATATAGACCCTATGTACATAATGTACTGTGCGCATATAATCTGATGATACACATACATATGATGTGAATGGAGCTAGATGAACAGTTTTCTCACTTAAGTTAGAAATGAATAAAGAGGAAGTAATAGGAACAGCTTTGTGGGCATTATATAAATCCTGTCTAGCTAAGGCAGATTTATACAACCTATCAGCTACTTTGTTGCTGAAGACTGCAAATCAGGATGATGACCGTTTGCCTTCAACATATCTTTAAAAGTATAACAGAGAAGGGGGACTGTCCAGTCAGCATGAGGATGTATCATTAGCTCTCCATATCATTTCTGTGGTTATGAGAGATTACTTTCCAGGCCATGTAAAATATTCTCCCATGAAGAAAATATCCCCTGGAAAAGAACTTCAGGATTAGGAAAAAGAATGTTCCTTAGGATCATGGGAAAAAGGAGAACAATTTTGTTTACTATGAAATTTTCATTTTCACTTAAGGAGTTAGAAGGAGGACTTCTTTTTTCTTTTCCTCTGGCTTTCTGAGCTTACACAAAAATTTGGGACACCTGTGCAAGTGTTCTCTGCATAGACCAATATGTACCTATGAAGAGATAAGAGATCTGGGATCACAAGTAGACTGCAACCTTAACTTTGACCACCACATGTCTACTGTAGTAAGGAAGGCTTTCTGCTTAGCACATGTGATTAGCAAAGGAATTGTCTCTAGAGCAAAGGAGATTATAACCCGTCTGTACTCGTCATTAATTAGGCACATAATTAAGTATAATGCCCCTTCGGCATGTGCTGTACAAAGCACCTGCAGCAATTGGAGAAACCTCAGAGTTTTCTAACTAAGAAGATGAAGGGACTTCAGCACTTGGATTACACAGACCAACTAAAGTCTCTGTCAATATACTCAGTATCATATAAACTTCTTAGGGGAGACTTATGCCTGGCTTACAGAGCAATCTCTGACCCAAACCTAATGAATTTGCTGCATATCCATAAATCAAGACAGGACTAGAGCTACCCATTCCAGGGACCTAAATATGGCCTGTGACTTGACACTGTTCAAAAGGAACCTGGACGAGTGGATGGAGCACCATGAATTCTTACCAGGGATAGCATCCACAACCTTCCTAGACATGGGCAGTCATTAATAAATACAATCCTGGCTATCGACTAGAGTATCTATGGTATTACATTGGGATGAAACAGCTAGGCCTGAAATGACCTCCAGGTCGATAGCCTAATAACCTCCTATGATCCTATGATGGTTCAATAAAGGTACTAATGCAGGTCCCAGATCTTTCTTAGCAAGTAAATTATAGTCAGACAGTCTGTTGTAAGACAATAGTCAAATTAAATACTTCTACAGAGGACCTATCTTGAGAAAACACTGAAAAAATGCTAGGTACAGCATTCACTGAAATCCATGATCTGCTTCTTGAGGAGTTAGAAGTTATTTTTTTATTTTCCTGCTTGCTTTTGTGAAACTTTGTTCAGTTACTATCAAACGTGTGTCTTAATTGTTCTATACATATACTAATGATGCTCCATTAAAGGTAGTGGCATAAGTCCCTGCTGTTTTAATGCAGCTTCCTATTCAAATTGAAAAGATTCCTTAGTGAATGCATTTTAGTCAAAGGCAGTCTTTAATATTAAAGTAGCCACATTAAAAGGTGCTACAGAGGATCTACCTAAGAAAACAAAAACTGATAGCTACAGCATTTACTGAAAACCAGTGATCAGAAATAATCTCAAGGGGACATCAGCAGAAGTACCAGTTTTGGGGAATCATTAGTGTTGCAGTACCCTTCTCATAATCTGAAACAGATAAGGTGAACTTCAATCTCTTTGGACATTTTATAGCTTCCTTTAAGTGATTCAACACTTAATCCCATCTAATCCCCTTTCTCTCATGAATATCATTAACTTCCACAGATAAAACAAAAATGTTAGAAACAGTCATGAAGGTCTTGGTTTAAGGCATACAAAATATCATTCTATACTGAATGGCGTTCATAATTCACTACACTGCATTTTTCATCGGAGGCATAACTTTATTGAAGGTAGTAAGATTTTGAATGGAAGTAGGTTTAGCATGTATCACTCCAAAACTGCAATATTCATTAAGAGTTTATGAACACCTAACCTTCAGCATTCCACCCCCAACCCTGCAATTTGAAATTCTGTACCAAAGTCCAATGCCAGAAGACAAAGAATAGATATACAGAAAATTGAAAAACTTGTTTCATTTGCACAGACGGGGAGAAGGAAATGTCATGCAGAGAAACATATCCTGCCACTGCACTGTAGAATGCAACTTTAAAGATCACCTGAAAATGTGCAGGCCATAAATATGTTAAGTTGAGTTTATTAGATCTTTAATCAGAGTCAAGATGTACAGTAAGATGATGAATGTTTAAATTACTAGAAATGGGCCATGAGAAATTCACATCTTTAACTGTATAGTCTTTTGGTTCTTAACTTTAGTTTATGCTTTGCTTGCAGATAAAATGTGCTTGCTCAGCTGCAGAACTTTTAAAAGTTAATATAGTTGTGGATTCACAGTAAAGATTCCGGCAGGAGTTGGTTTTTTTTTTTCTTTTTTTTCTTTTTTTTGTGTAATAACAGAGCACTGCAAAATCTGAAAGGAATAGAATAGTGCAGAAAAAGGATACTGTATAACTAGATCAGTTTTGACAGAAACAAAACACTCCATTTTTATTTGGTTCTCATCAGTATCAGATATAAATCTGCCCTGCTTTCAAACTAAGCTGCTCTGCCCAGATTGAAGATCTTTAACCAGTCTTAACTAAAACAAGCAGGTACATTTAAAATCTGTATTAATTTAGATGCTTGACTGCAAATATCTTATAGCAGAATAGCAAAAAAGAACCTCCACTTACATACATACATAATTCAGAGAAACATTACTAGTACCCTATTAATCTTTGATGCAGATTTTTTTATGTATCTTCTTGCTTTGCTACTGATACTTAATTTACTTTGCTTGTGAGCAGTATCTTGCTTCCTAACTGGCCCGTATGAAAGAAAGTCATCATCAACAGCCCCAAAAAAATACACAGACCACAGAAATCATCTGGTTCCGTTGAGCCTGCCAGTGTATTAAAAAAAGAAAATCAACAGTTCCCCCAAACACATTGCCTCCCTAGTATCTGGTTAAACCCTCCCAGTTTATAACATATAGGCAGGGATTCACTAATCCTCCGTGTAAGACTAAATTAGCCTTACACGGAAACTGCAGCCTAAGAGTAAGACGTCAGCGCGCCATGCATATTCATGAGGGCGTGCTGACTCAACTCTAAGGTTAACACGGAGCATGCACGAGTACAGGGGGTGTGTCGGACTAACGAGCAGTCCAAAAATCCACGCCCCTGCAAGTCCCTCAATCGGCAAATGTCAACTGACATGAGCGAGTCCGCTCAAATGTGTACATACCCAACAGTTTTTTCCAGGCCATGTAAAATATTCTCCCATGAAGAAAATATCCCCTGGAAAAGAACTTCAGGATTAGGAAAAAGAATGTTCCTTAGGATCATGGGAAAAAGGAGAACAATTTTGTTTACTATGAAATTTTCATTTTCACTTAAGGAGTTAGAAGGAGGACTTCTTTTTTCTTTTCCTCTGGCTTTCTGAGCTTACACAAAAATTTGGGACACCTGTGCAAGTGTTCTCTGCATAGACCAATATGTACCTATGAAGAGATAAGAGATCTGGGATCACAAGTAGACTGCAACCTTAACTTTGACCACCACATGTCTACTGTAGTAAGGAAGGCTTTCTGCTTAGCACATGTGATTAGCAAAGGAATTGTCTCTAGAGCAAAGGAGATTATAACCCGTCTGTACTCGTCATTAATTAGGCACATAATTAAGTATAATGCCCCTTCGGCATGTGCTGTACAAAGCACCTGCAGCAATTGGAGAAACCTCAGAGTTTTCTAACTAAGAAGATGAAGGGACTTCAGCACGCGGATTACACAGACCAACTAAAGTCTCTGTCAATATACTCAGTATCATATAAACTTCTTAGGGGAGACTTATGCCTGGCTTACAGAGCAATCTCTGACCCAAACCTAATGAATTTGCTGCATATCCATAAATCAAGACAGGACTAGAGCTACCCATTCCAGGGACCTAAATATGGCCTGTGACTTGACACTGTTCAAAAGGAACCTGGACGAGTGGATGGAGCACCATGAATTCTTACCAGGGATAGCATCCACAACCTTCCTAGACATGGGCAGTCATTAATAAATACAATCCTGGCTATCGACTAGAGTATCTATGGTATTACATTGGGATGAAACAGCTAGGCCTGAAATGACCTCCAGGTCGATAGCCTAATAACCTCCTATGATCCTATGATGGTTCAATAAAGGTACTAATGCAGGTCCCAGATCTTTCTTAGCAAGTAAATTATAGTCAGACAGTCTGTTGTAAGACAATAGTCAAATTAAATACTTCTACAGAGGACCTATCTTGAGAAAACACTGAAAAAATGCTAGGTACAGCATTCACTGAAATCCATGATCTGCTTCTTGAGGAGTTAGAAGTTATTTTTTTATTTTCCTGCTTGCTTTTGTGAAACTTTGTTCAGTTACTATCAAACGTGTGTCTTAATTGTTCTATACATATACTAATGATGCTCCATTAAAGGTAGTGGCATAAGTCCCTGCTGTTTTAATGCAGCTTCCTATTCAAATTGAAAAGATTCCTTAGTGAATGCATTTTAGTCAAAGGCAGTCTTTAATATTAAAGTAGCCACATTAAAAGGTGCTACAGAGGATCTACCTAAGAAAACAAAAACTGATAGCTACAGCATTTACTGAAAACCAGTGATCAGAAATAATCTCAAGGGGACATCAGCAGAAGTACCAGTTTTGGGGAATCATTAGTGTTGCAGTACCCTTCTCATAATCTGAAACAGATAAGGTGAACTTCAATCTCTTTGGACATTTTATAGCTTCCTTTAAGTGATTCAACACTTAATCCCATCTAATCCCCTTTCTCTCATGAATATCATTAACTTCCACAGATAAAACAAAAATGTTAGAAACAGTCATGAAGGTCTTGGTTTAAGGCATACAAAATATCATTCTATACTGAATGGCGTTCATAATTCACTACACTGCATTTTTCATCACGGAGGCATAACTTTATTGAAGGTAGTAAGATTTTGAATGGAAGTAGGTTTAGCATACGTATCACTCCAAAAACTGCAATATTCATTAAGAGTTTATGAACACCTAACCTTCAGCATTCCACCCCCAACCCTGCAATTTGAAATTCTGTACCAAAGTCCAATGCCAGAAGACAAAGAATAGATATACAGAAAATTGAAAAACTTGTTTCATTTGCACAGACGTGGGGAGAAGGAAATGTCATGCAGAGAAACATATCCTGCCACTGCACTGTAGAATGCAACTTTAAAGATCACCTGAAAATGTGCAGGCCATAAATATGTTAAGTTGAGTTTATTAGATCTTTAATCAGAGTCAAGATGTACAGTAAGATGATGAATGTTTAAATTACTAGAAATGGGCCATGAGAAATTCACATCTTTAACTGTATAGTCTTTTGGTTCTTAACTTTAGTTTATGCTTTGCTTGCAGATAAAATGTGCTTGCTCAGCTGCAGAACTTTTAAAAGTTAATATAGTTGTGGATTCACAGTAAAGATTCCGGCAGGAGTTGGTTTTTTTTTTTTCTTTTTTTTCTTTTTTTTGTGTAATAACAGAGCACTGCAAAATCTGAAAGGAATAGAATAGTGCAGAAAAAGGATACTGTATAACTAGATCAGTTTTGACAGAAACAAAACACTCCATTTTTATTTGGTTCTCATCAGTATCAGATATAAATCTGCCCTGCTTTCAAACTAAGCTGCTCTGCCCAGATTGAAGATCTTTAACCAGTCTTAACTAAAACAAGCAGGTACATTTAAAATCTGTATTAATTTAGATGCTTGACTGCAAATATCTTATAGCAGAATAGCAAAAAAGAACCTCCACTTACATACATACATAATTCAGAGAAACATTACTAGTACCCTATTAATCTTTGATGCAGATTTTTTTATGTATCTTCTTGCTTTGCTACTGATACTTAATTTACTTTGCTTGTGAGCAGTATCTTGCTTCCTAACTGGCCCGTATGAAAGAAAGTCATCATCAACAGCCCCAAAAAAATACACAGACCACAGAAATCATCTGGTTCCGTTGAGCCTGCCAGTGTATTAAAAAAAGAAAATCAACAGTTCCCCCAAACACATTGCCTCCCTAGTATCTGGTTAAACCCTCCCAGTTTATAACATATAGGCAGGGATTCACTAATCCTCCGTGTAAGACTAAATTAGTCTTACACGGAAACTGCAACCTAAGAGTAAGACGTCAACGCGCCATGCATATTCATGAGGGTGCGCTGACTCAACTCTAAGGCTAACACGGAGCATGCACGAGTGCAGGGGGTGTGTCGGACTGCCGAGCAGTCCAAAAATCCACGCCCCTGCAAGTCCCTCAATCGGCAAATGTCAACTGACATGAGCGAGTCCGCTCAAATGTGTACATACCCAACACTACACTCCCCCACATTCTAAACCCCTGTACAATTAGAAAATGTAAAACTTTTTTTTTTATTATTCCCGATATAGCTGCCCATATTTGCGTGTGATTGCATGGGTTTGCCCATTGCTTAGCTACAGTTAGCAGTTTAGACATCGAAGAGGATAATAAGAAACTTATATGCAAATTAAGCCAAATAGCAATAGCGTAGTGGTAGAGCCTTCGCACAAAGAGGAGGCATTCCCGGTTCGAGTCCCACCACTCCCCTTTCTATTTTCTGTAGGAAATCTGTATATAAAAATAATTCCTGACATTTATCTTTTAAATTTTAGTAAAAAGCATTGAAATGGCCTATGTAGTAGTGAACGATATTTTATATATATATATAAGAAGGTGAAATGGTTATGCATACTGATGAATGCATAAGTAATGTATCTTAAGCAATGTGAAGCACTGCTAAGCAAAGTTTACCAGTATTAAGCACATTTAAGTATAATTGCTCATCGCTTAGCACTGCTTTAAGTAGCACAATGGCTTTGCTTGTAGCTGCACATCGTGCCAACTAGCGCAAACAAAACATGTTTGTGCGTAGCTGCGCACCACGCTAACTAGCACAATGTTGAGCAATGTCGAGCAATGTAGAGCACCGTAGAGCAATGTCAAGCAATGCTGGGCAAAGTTGAGCAAAGTCAGCTAAACACAGCCACACCTCCTAGCCGGTCTGGCCAGTAGTAAAGTAAAAAGCAATGACAGGCCTCGAACCCAGGATACTGTGCACCATAATCACAGTACTGAACCACTAAGCCATGACAGCTTTTGATATGCATGCACTTTCAACACACACATACATATCAATGAAAGTTTACCCAGTGCTAAGCAGGTGTGCTTTCAGCTGAGATTTTTCAAAACTGGCCAATCACAAATAAGTGTGGGAAATGAGGCATATTTAAGCCCCATAGGCGGGAATACTTGCCATAACTGGTTGTAGCTCCCATCTGCAGGCAGCATGGCCAGTGTTGGAGAGGGCTCTCGATTTTGAGCGCAACGGTGGGGCATTGAGGAGTCAAAAGTAATGGTTTGGCTCCTCGTCCATAATCATGATGACAGACTCCTGCAGGGCCAGTTCCAGGGCACTGAATACAAAGCGGAAGCCTGGAACCGTCTAGCACATGATCTCACCAGTGCCACAGGCATCCCTCAGACTGGTGAGCAGGTCAGACACCACTACTCAGACCTGAAGAGACGCAAGGAGGACCGACTGAACCAGTGGATACAGGAGGCCCGTGGGATGGAAAATGCCCCACTACTGAGTAGGTAGCCATGGAATGAAGTATGTAAGAATTGCTATTGTAGTCTATATTATGGATAGGTATATGTCTCAATATCACTTCATTTACTTCACAGCTGCAGGTGTCCGTGCTGCGAATCAGCAAGCCTATGCAGATAGGCTGCTAAGGCTGCACCACCAGGCAGGTTAGTAATTATTCTGCATGTATTGTTATATAAAATAAGTGAGAGAGCCTGAAAAAAGTGTTGTAGCCCAATAATAAAGGTATAATAAGTCTTGAATAACTTCTCTGCATGTACTGTTATGTAAAATAAGTGAGAGAGCCTGAAAAAGAGTGTTGTAACCCATTAATAAAGGTATAATAAGTCTTGAATAATTTCTCTGCATGTACTGTTATATAAAATAAGTGAGAGAGCCTGAAAAAGAGTGTTGTAACCCATTAATAAAGGTATAATACATCTTGAATAAGTCTTCTGCATGCACTGTAATATCAAATAAATGAGAGAGCCTCTAGAAAAGTGTGTAATGTAATTAATAAAGGTATAATTCCTGGAGTGTGTCCGTGTCACTTTCTTCGATATGTTGTTGTACTCTTGCATTATAGAAATAGTACTGTTGTATGTCAACCTACACTTGGGTAGGCCCATATAAAGTGGATGAAGGGAGTGCCAGTAGCTGTTAAGCATATATACAGTCCTCAACTGTTGGTTCATGGCCGGCATGTATAGGTTAATCTGGCACATGAGCAGCTTGTTATTGTGTTCCCCAGAAATGTCAGTGTGCTGCTAGAAATGTAGGGGCTGTTAAAATATAACTGATAATGTCACCTGAACACATCCAGATATGTAGATATATAAATATAAATAAAATATATAAATATGTAGCAGTAACATCTGCATCCTGGACAGTTTGTATGTCAGATACAGGTCAGGTATATAAAGAACTAGCAAAACCCATTTCACAATTTAACGGACATTGCCTAGTGTAATAATACATGTAGGGGATATATACCTGCAGTCAATAGGAATGTAGTGTAAACTATAAGTACATATAAGTTGTTAATGGAGGTATCTTTTACACCCTACTGTATGTGCATAAACAATGCAATTCCACACCTCAATGGGTATGTCTAATCTCAAAACATTTGTTGGGACATATGTCCTATTGGTTTATAAATATCTGCATTTACTTTGATGCATGTGCCCTGTTCAAATACCACAATCTTGGTGGCCTGTTGCCACCAATCAATCCTGCATGCTGTTGGAATGTCCACTGTTGTTCTATATATGCATGTGTTATGCTTGCTGTTCAACTGTTGGAACTCTGGTGTGTTGGGTTAATGGGAATACTACTGCATGCTGTTACAACTAATTTGGAATGCTGTTGGCTGTTACCAACCCATATTGTCATTAAATCCTCCTAAACATAGAACATATGGGAAGGCCGGTCCCAGCAGACCCACCTGTCCCACCTCAGCTGGCGATGGCACCTGGCACCAGCAGGTCTGGTGCCCAGTCCTGGACCTCCTCCTCCATTGGCCCTGTGCCACCTTCAGGTGGAAGCGCTGCAGGGGATGGGGCTCACCCCCCCGTGCAAGCGTGGCCGGAGGAGGGCCACCTATCACCCTCTGAACGGTCCGGGCTGTGGTGCGTAGGGAGATCGAGCGTTCAGTCGCTGATCCTCTATGCCAGCTTGAGGCATGAGTGGCATGACTCACGGGTGAGCCTGCCCCTCCTATGCAGCCCCAGCACAGCCACCCTCTGGGCTGTGAAGGTGCAGTGGTGACTGCCCATGGGTGGGGATCTCAGTTCCACTGTTGCCATCTGTGGGCTCATGGGCTTGCGATTTCCAAACATCCTTCCCCGTCAATGGTGTTCACCCACCACATGTGTCATATTCCGCCCCTGTATGCATCTTGTTTGTCTTGTCTGTTTACCTCCCCAACCTACCTCCCCAAATATACCTACTTCCCCTACCCCACATTCCACTCTCACCTGAAAAAAAAGGGCAATCTGCTCCCAAAAAAAATTATGCCCCATACATAGCTGCCCATTTTGCACACATGTCCGCTGGACACATAAACTGATATTTAATTGGCAGTACAACATACTTTGTTGTCCTCACCCCTCTCTCAGGGGTGGAAGGTTTCATATTTCCCTCCAAATTTATTGCATATGCACAGCTGTTGCTGTTAAAGAAATGGGCAGCTATGGACCTTCCCTACACCCGTCCTGCACATCCCGAGCTGTTTTCCCTACTGTCTTTCCCTCTTTGTGCCCCTTTTTCACCACTTTCCTATCTCCCCATTTTCTTTTCTTTCAAAGAAATGAGCGTGAGGGTTAGCGGGAGTAAGCACTTTTAAGCAGTAGTTAGCGGATTTGCGTGAGGGTGCACTTGTGTGCGCTTAGCTAAGTATTGCTAAGCTTTGCGCAAACCAGCTTACAACTGCTTAAAGGTGCCTTACTCACCCTGCATGTGAGGGCCCTTGTTCTGCTCAGCAGCAAAATAAAACACCTCTGTCAGTCTCGAACCCCGGACCTTGGACACACTAGACTGCATGAAGTACCACTAAGCCACAGTAGATATACAGCAGGTTGTTGCTGAAATAGATATATCATGCATCAGAATGAGTGAATGTAAAGGAAAGATAGGAATGCCATAACACAAAACCTGTTCTGTGGAACTTTACCAGCAGTTGTTGTGGAATTGCATTACATGACTGTGATAAGAGAACCAGCCATTCTAGCAGTAAATAATGTTACAGCAGCACTTTACAACCCCCACACAGTATCATAGCAGGACAATCCCCACCCAAATGTACAATATACCTGTGTGTTCAGGGTCCACCAAGGATGTAGGTAGGCATACTCAGTACTGGAATTGTCCAGTTTTCTTGAGCATCCTGTGCTAATGTCAACAATAAAAAGCACAAACTGTGCAGAAGTGAGTACATTAATATTCACAGTATAGCAGTTCACAAACAGTTCATGTGCCAAATGAATACATCTCAATAACTACTTATGTATGGCAGTTAATTGTATAAGTAGAAAAGAAACTACATACTCCCATGTATCTTGTGTTAGCATTTGTAGGGGTGAGTACAATTCTACACTGACAACTGTGTACTGGAAGTGGCAACATTCAGGTCTGAGTACAACATTTAAATCACTGGCTACACCCCTAGCTTCAGATATAAGAAGTATACCAACCTTCTGACTTAAACAACAGTGTCCACAGCAAACAAGCATGGGCCCCACTTTGGAAAGCTGAAAGGGCTATGCCTACCTGACTTAGCAATTTATAGCATTGGGTTGCTATGACAGTGAGTACTGCAATTACCACACAGCAGGCTGCATGCAATTACCAAATGGTGGCCACCAATTGGTGCAGAGGCCATCACATGCACATGTGCAGATACCTATAAAAGCAGGCTGTACTTGCTGTCCACACATGCAATCATTCCATTGCAGCTATTGAGAGAGAGAGAGAGACAGACAGACACACATCAACCTCAACATCAACAGAAAAACAAAACAAAAAAAAAATAAATAAATAAAAAAAAATTTAAAAGACACACAGAACTGAAAACTACAAACACATACAAAGGAAAGGTATGTAACAGATATGTATTTACTGGCATGTAGTAGATGTTTTTGAAGAGTACTCTACATACTTTGAAACATCCATATGTGGCAGCAGTACATATCTATGCACAGATGCCCTGCATAACTACTGCCATGGACAAATCAGTGTGTAGCTGTGTGCAGTGGGACATAACTGTGACATATGTAGCTCAGCATTAAATGTCAAACATCTGATCCATGTTATCTGTGTTCTGTACAGTAGTGTGTACAATGGCTGTTTGGGGGAGTAGCGCATACAGCTATATAAACATGGATGTGACAGAGTAACACATGCATGATAGTCATATTAACGTGTAGCTTAGCATTGGCAACTGCTGTACCAGGCTAGTATGCTAATCTAGCATTTGCAGCTATATATACACCCTCTAATATTACTGTGTGCTCACATGTGACACCTGTTCATGTTGCAGCAAGGCCCAACAGGTCAGCCGTGAGGTCCACGGACTTACAACAGTGTGGACCTTGTGTGTGTATGGCACACACATACGGAGAGATATTTCTGTGTCAGATATATTAGCATCTGTACATGTGCATAGAGCAAGGGACATACTGCAACTGTTTGTGAAGGGTGGACATATATATGTTGGTGAAGGTTGTTATGTGCATATTTCTATGTAGGTTGTAGTGTGTGGCAAACAAGACAGCATACAGTGCTGGTATATGACATGTGGTGGTTAAACGCTGTGGGTATGATTTGTTAGGTTTGCAGTGTTGCAGCCAGTGAGGCCTGCTAAAGCTACATGGGCTGAGAACACCTTCAATGCATTCCGCACAAGACTGTGCAATATTATTACATAACTGTATACCTCACAACCTTTGCATAATTGATATTCCCACCATGAAAGGTGGACTGTATATGTGCCTATATGTATATCTATATGTACACCAATGGATGTTTATATGTATGTGTGTATATATATATATATATATATATATATATATATATATATATATATATATATATAGAGAGAGAGAGAGACAGGGTCATATTTACTGCGACAGATGCCTGGTGACAAAGCCATGGACTCAAGCTCAATGTTGAAAATGCATTGGCATCCCTTTTGGTAAAAACTCTGTACCCATGAACTACCACATAGGTGGTAGTCTACTTAACACCGAAAGTGTGATAAGAGACCATGGGACACAGGTGGACAGTAGTCTCCCCTTTGATAATCACAGTGCCACACTAGTCATGTAATCTGTCTACGTGGCACACCTCATCACAAAAGGTGTGTCATCCAGGGAAAAAGAGGTCAGTGTTCCCCTCTACTCATCACTCATAAAACCCATTATAGAGTACAATGCCCCTTTGGTATGTACCTCACAAGACATCTACAGCAACTGGAAAGGCCACAGACATACCTCACAAAGAGTATTACCGGCCTCAAACAGATGCCCTATGCAGACCGTCTCACAAAACCACAGCTAGACTGTGTCACATACCGCCTACCCAGAGGTGACCTCTGCCTAACATACAAAGCTATGTCAAACCCAGAGCTGTTGGACATGCTCCACGTAAACAGATCACAATCCCTATGAGCTACATGCTCTAGGGACCTAAACCTTGTCACCTCAATAAACAGAACATGCTGGAGGGATAGATTCCTATCTCAGAGACATCCCATACTCTGGAACAAACTACCTATCAATAGCAAACAAAGCTCCTCATTAGCAGTCGTCATGAATAATCCTGATGATTGGATGGGAGATAGGAAATACACCCAGAGAATCACCTCTGTGGCTCTGCTTGACAGGGGCACATGAAATTAAATTACATGGGTGTCAAAGGCCAGGGTACCGTATGGCTAGGCTTCTATAGGCCCTAGGGCCAATAGCCTATTACCTACCTATGAACCGATACACACCCACATGTACTTGTTGCAATAATTGCTATGTGAGGTTGACTGAGTGTGATGGTGAATGTGTTGGTGAATGTGTCAAAGTTGTGTATATGTGTGATAGCTTAGTGGGAAACTGTTTCTGTCATGGTATTTTGTGTCCTAGCTCTGATCCCAGCAAAAGATGTGTATGCTATTGCTAGGCAGAAAAAGCAGTATGGCATATGGTCTGACGTAGTCCCTTGGTGTTGACTGGGGTGTGCCATTGTAGGCTAAAGCAGTACATGTATGCTTATTGATTGGTACTGCTGGTGAATCCAAATCCCATATGAACTGTAGTACTACCTGAAGCTGTAGGCCTAAACAGCACAGTATGGTGTATGTCCACATTGCTTGGAACCACTGTTTTGTGTGTTCCCTGTAGTCCTCACAGATTACATACCTCAGGCATAAGGTTTTGTAAGTACTGACACACAGTACTGTATGGTACACAGGTAAAGCTCATCTGGGTTGCCATACCTTTGTGTCTTGTATGTATGTCTGATGTGTGTGTGGGTATGCCTGTAACATGCCCTCGGTCATATGTGTGTTACAGGATATAAGTGCGTATCTAGCAACATGTATAGTCTAGTACAGCAGTATGCCACCTATATTCACGAATGTGCACATATGTTAGGCAGGGGTTTGCCATCAACAACTAGTGTGGTATACTGGTAATACTGTAACTGGACTTTACAATCATTGCAATGGATGACATATTTCTTTATGCATTAGCTTGATATATACCTCCTGTGGCTAGGTGGTGCATTGTGTCGCATACAGTGTGCCATGTACTGTTGTATAGTCTTACATACTGGTTTCTCTTTGTTGCTGTGCAGAACATGGTTTAATATATAGAGCGTGCCAGGCACTGTCAGGCAGTTGTGGGTTGAGCACTGATATGTGGTATTGAAAGTGTGTATCCTCTGACAGCCAATAGGTTGCTATATATGGCAGTTCAGTGATATCTGTACTTTAGAATGTTAAGTGTGCCACATGACTTGCTCACACATATTGTTTCATTGTCTTCCAGGGTCATGGCCCACCATTGCAACCCTACCTATAGTCCAGCTGAGGATGACATAATAACAACCAGTCTGGTTCAGCACTACACCCTGCTGTTCTCAAGAACCAGCCAGGACCAGCATGAGTGGACTGCACTGTGGCAAGATGTTGTCCGTAGGGTAAATGACATAGGCATGCATAACCGGACATATGAGCAGGTACACCATCACTGCAGTGATTTACTTAGACATGTCCGGCAGCATGCGTCTGATGTCCGTAGACAACAGCTTGCCACAGGTGGTGGGGTAACCATCCATCCCCCCCTCACCAGAGTGGAGGAGCTGCTCCTGAGCCTGGTGGCTCCTGGCCAACAACAACAACAGCACACATGTATCATCATGGAGGCTGGAGCCACCCAGCAAGTTGACATGGAGCGTGCAGGTAACATGGCATATCTGTAGACTACTGTTACCTCTATTGGTAGATCATGCATATGTGAGATGTGTACTGTGTAGTTAGAAGATGTGGAGCCTGGTGTTGTGCAATACTGATAATTTGGAACATAATCTGTAGGCCTGTGACTGTCAACCGTTGTACTACTGTAAGATTGCAAACCCACAGTAGCAATGCCACAGTTGTTGCCACTGACAAACTGTCTCATATCCTTGTAGGTCCCTCTGGTGTGACAGCAAGGCAGCAGACCCATGCTGGTGAGTGTGTTCTACATTTAATATTGCAAATAAAATGTGCATGTCATAGGTGAGGTGTAGGCCATGTACACATGTAACACACCTACGCATAATGCATGCTGTGCATGTTTGCTGTGAGACTATGCACATCTCAGTAACGTGAGTAGCTGCCTCAAACACATGCAATACACAGAGCATCCCAAACAATTGTGGCTACACTGTAGTGGACATTGGATAGGCAGAGTCGATACACATGCACACAACATACACAACTTTGTCATATGCAGTACACGTTAATATGCTACACATGGCGTATTCAGACACCCACTGTAAGGTCACACTCCAGTATCCCAAATGTCATCCACACAGCACACATAATATACCTGAGGGGTAGAGGCCTATCATGGGGTGGTGCGACACTCTTCAACACATAACACATTCATGTTAGGCAATGCTCCCTATTGGGCACCTTACAAACCCATGTAACAACTGGCTGTGAAATGGTGAATGTAGCCATGGTACTGCAGTTCAGGTACAGCATGATAGGTGCCGGTCTGGCACACATTAGTAGCCTTGAGTGACCACATGATGCTGCATGATGATGGCTCATGGTACTACACCCCATCCAGTTACAGTAACCACAGTACTACACATAGCATTCATTGCTATACACCTCAATGTTGTGTGTGTGCAAACATATGCACCTATACACAATATGCATAGCAATCACCATTTGCACAAAGTGACACATATATGTCTTGTAATGCTATTGAGTGTATAGGTCACATGACACACATTGGGTATGTGTGATGTTTAATGTTGCAGTTGTGTTGTAGCATGCCATGTCATGGCTGGCACTGGCATGTCCACAATATGTTCTACACTCACCATAACCACTGTACAATGGCTATGTTGAGCAATGGTATTCCATCAGGTATACATGCACCACTCATCCTGTGTGTATACATAGCATGCATGTGCTAAACCTGTGTCCACAATTATCTGCTAAAGACACAGATGCTCTAATCAGAAATGGATATCTATGTGACACACAGATACACATCCAGCCATGGTATGTATACCTGTGAGTGATGGTGCACAGGACATTGAAGAGCTTTTAATACTTGCACAGCAATGTTGTGTCCATGTACACATTGCATTCCAGGGTGAGGCCAATCACTGAACAACAACACACATGCATCAAAGCCATGTATACTGTTATTAGCAAGGACTGTCAAAACTGGCACTGCATGCTGTTGAGCAACACACGTCCTGCATGCTGACACGTGTGATATTACTGTTTGGCTTGTGATACTGTACCCCACCATCAACGGCTATTGAGTATGTTCTGGATTGCTGGTGGTGTGTGTGTGTGTGTGTGTGTGTGTGTGTGTGTGTGTGTGTGTGTGTGTGTGTGTGCATGTGTACATGTGTTCATGTGTGCATGTGTGCATGTGTGCATGTGTTCATGTGTTCATGTGTTCATGTGTGCATGTGTGCATGTGTGCATGTGTTCATGTGTGAATGTGTTCATTCGTGCATGTGTGCATGTGTTCATGTGTGCATGTGTGCATGTGTTTCGACATCATGTACAGGTCGTAAAGTGTGTTTCCGGTCTTCCTCACACAGGTGCTGAGGTTGGGCTGGTTCACTGCAGCAGGGAACCTAATGTCACTGACACAAATAGTGATAATGAGAATAGCTGTGTTAAGGCACAGGCATGTTTGCCAGGGTCTGTCGTTGGGCCACCAATCAACAGTACACAAGTGTCCACCCCATCTATGCACACAGTCATACTGCCAATACATCCATCACCAATGCCCTTAGCTGAGGGACAGTGTACAGTCAGCATTGGCCAGGACAGTGTGGTATCTATGGCACATGCATCCCGACACAGCAGCCATATCCAGATGTCTGGAATGGTACCACGTAGGCAGATGTCCAGGGGTTCCCGTCGGAGCACTGCTGGTCATTATGCCCCTGGCAGACATGCCATAGATCTTACAACCTCACGCATGTTCCAGGCTGTCATGGAGGCACAGGCACATATGGAATGGTACACCAGACAGGGACTAAGGGCACAGAGGGCACATAACACCACTTACTTTAAATGACAGTATCAATGACCTAGCAGGTGCCATCTGTAATTACACTGAGGTCACTGATAGACGTTTAGGTGAGACATTAGATGTCCTCCGCAATGTCATGTCCATGTGTCAGGACAGTGCGGGACAGTTGAGACATCGACGTGGACGTATGCCAGCAACATCAGCAGCTGGCAGTCGCCGCAGACATCCCTCAAGTCACAGCTGCTCCTGTAGTGCCAGTACCAGCCCCAGCAATGTTGGGGGTGGGCTGTCCATAGACTGTCCTAGAAGACCATGTGTACGTGGCTCTGGCCAATCCCAGCAGGGACCTGGGTCCAGTGTACATCTGTCTACCTCTGAAGATAGTACCAGTCTGGCTTAGTACCTGATACTGTCAGCAGCACCCCTGCCAGGCACAGGTACCATATCCGTGGCCAGAGATGGTGATCTGTAAAGCCTGGCAGGTACAGTCTGTGGCTGTCCCACATATCCCCGTATATGGCAGCCACATGGTGGAACTGTGTGCATGCAGACACACACACACATAAACAAGACACCTAGGGCTAACAAATACCCACAGACATTACATCAACATTAGCCCATAGCAGTACTCTTCACACACACACACACACACACACACACACACACACACACACACACACACATGTCGATTGTATGGCTCAATGTAGGCCTCTGGCAAACCAACAACACACCTTGTGCATGTGATGAAACCTGTGCCACCTCCTGTCATCTGTAACATTGATGCAGGAAAAGGCTAACATGGTGCTGATGCACATGGTGACTTTATAGCAGTATAGCAATGTTAGCATGTTGTCAGCAGTAAAGTGTAATGATATCCTTGAAGGTGTAGCTGAGCAGACATGATGCATTAAAGCTATGATTGTCAATGTAGTATTGTTTACACCAGTGTTAATTCCAATAGTGTATTGTCCGCCCATGTGCCACTTGGCTGATGTGTGTAGTATTGGCAGCATGTGTTAGAGAGTGGACAGTCTGTGTGGGATGTGTGCAGCACAGATTTGCAGGTGTACATTTGTGAACATGGTGGAGGTGCACTGTCTGCATGTACGTGCATAGTGGACACATGGGCAGGGTGACATGCCCTGTATTACACAGTAACACTCCATAGTTTCTATTGGTGGCCAGTATGCATTGTACTACACACATTTTGGAACTTGGGTACACATGTGTGTATGACATGGTTTGACACTGTGCTGTGGGTGATACTGTTACTATCTGTCATTGTTTTGCATTCTGGTAGTATACATAACCTCAACAGCCTGACCATAAACAATTGTTAGATGATGTCTTGACAACTGACACACAGATGTAGGACACACAGTAACATTTGGATCCTTCAGGTACTATACTATGCCAGTAAACAGTGGTATTCACCTGCACCCATTCCTGGGACCACTCCTGTTTGGCATATAGCTCTCTTAGGTACAAGCAAACACAGTAGGGATATGTCCGTCCACATCTGGAAATGCATACTGTGGCCTATAATGCATTCTCCAGATGACACACACATCCTCCACAAGGGTATCATACAGACAGATACCTGTTGTCAAACCCATGCTGTAAAGCTATAAGCCAACTAAAGCATAGTCATCCACCTTTACAAAACATAGTATCCCCACAGTACCACATAGGTAGTAGCCCCCAACATGTTGAACATGTACCGATGTGTACATACAGCCAAGTATTACGTAATCTCTCCTTTGGTAATCACATTTCCAAAGGTATTTTGAAATCCCTCGGTGGATCACATAAGCAATAAGGGCTCTGCATGCATATCCACAAAGGTTGTTGTACACCTATTATGAATATCCATCATTGACAGACTTTGCTGTGTTTGAACAAGTCTGAAATATACCTTAGGCATAAACCCTCACTCACACTATTCAATAGAAACTGTAATGAGTGTGTGTGACACGGATGACCTAGGCCAGGGATCACTGCAGTGGCTGGGCTTGTCACAAGCATACAGATGTGACCTAAGGTCTGGAAAGTGGCAGCACACTCTGGCAAAGATAACAGATGTGTTCATGGAGAAAGCAGGGTTCCCACCTATGAAATAATTGAGGTTACATGTATGTATATGTATTTGCCACACAGCTACCTGACATGTGCAATGCACATACTGTTGTCATAGTGATATGTCATACAGTAGTAAAAGCAAAACCCACAACACATTGACCAACAGTGTCACACACATAGAGCACACAAACACTCACCAAGTGCAGGATTTAAACCCCTAACTAACTACTTTATGATAATAGAGTAGTACACATTAATATGACGTGCTATACACATTACTGGAAGATTTCCTTTCCACAGGTATATTTGTAGGATGGTGACATCAGGCTTGACAAAGATAAGTATACCACTTTTAAGGTGTTTTAGTAGTCTCCAAACAGGTTGCTCTTGTCTTAAGGATATCATACACAAACACACAATTGTCAACTACAGGATTTAAACCCCTACCTAACTACTTTCTGATACTATAGGAGTACGCATTAACATGACGCGCTATACACATTACTGGGAGTTCTCTTTTCCACAGGTATATGTGTAGCATGGTGACATCCTCAGACTTGACAAAGATGAGTATACCACTTTTAAGGTGTTTTAGTAGTCCTCGAAAAGTTTGCTCCTCTCCAAGGAAATCACACACAAGCACACAGTTGTCGAGTGCAGGATTCAAACCCCTACCTAACTACTTTATGATACTAGAGGAGTACGCATTAACATAACATGCTATACACATTACTAGGAGCTCTTTTTTCCACAGGTATAGTTGTAGGATGGTGACATCATCAGACTTGACAAAGATAAGCATACCACTTTGAAGGTATTTTAGTAGTCTCCAAAAACTTTGCTCCTCTCCAAGGAAATACACACAAACATGTCAAGTGCAAGATTCAAACCCCTACCTAAATACTTTATGATACTAGAAGAGTACGCATTTACATGACACGCTATACACATTACTGTGAGCTCTCCTTTCCACAGGTATATTTGTAGGATGGTGACATCATCAGACTAGACAAAGTGGGTTACATTAGGTGACATTAGGTTAGCTACATAGGAGGAATTTCTAAACACTTTGGCCATGTGATCATCAAAGGAGAGTTTACTATCTACCTGGGTCCTCAGGGCCATAATTACTTTCTCCGCACATACTGGATTACCACCTATGTGGTAATTTGTGTGCACTTTGTTTTATCCAAAGGGGATGACTATGCATTCTTTGGCATTCTGCTTGAGGGCATTGTTTTGACACCAGGTATCTGTCTCTGTAAGACTCTTCTGGAGAATGTCTGTGTCAGCCGTAGAGTCGATTATGGACCACAGTTAGCAGTCATCTGCAAACTTGTTCAGCCATACTCCTCCTGTGCTTGCCTGTACCTCTGAGCAGTATCTACTGAACAGGTGGGGTCCCAGGACCAAGGCCTGTGGGATGCCATTTGTGACTGGTTTAGAGTCAGACATGGCACCCGCAACTCTGAACATGTGTGTTTGATCTGTGAGCAAGTTGGCCACCCATCCTGTGACATAGCTGTTAATGTTCAAGCTGGTAAGCTTGTCTATGATGACAGAGTGGGGAATGGTGTCAAAAGTCCTTAGTGAGGTCCAGGTGGGCTGTGTGGACTACTTTCACCTCCATCCATGTCCTTGGTAACTGTTTCAAATAAGTCAACTAGGTTTAGGAGGCAGGATCTGCCTTTAACGAAGCCAAGTTAGGTAGAGTCCAGTGTCTGGAGGTCCCCAATGTCTCTGTTTATGGGTTCCATGATAATTTGCTCCATAGCTTTGCAGACCAGGCTGAGTAGACCTATAGGGCAATGGTTTCCAGGTTCTGTTGTGGCACCCCCTTTGTGGAGCTGGATGACTTTTGGTGAATGTCATTCTTTGGGTACATAGCCTGTGGTAAGGCTGAGTCTGGACAGTGAATGTAGGTGAGGGTAGGTGAGGGTGTAGTTCCTTTTGGGGCTGGTGTAAGACACAGCCTGGGACACCATCCAGTCCCATTGATGCTGTGTTCTTAGCTTTGGAGAGGGCTGTCTTTACCTGCATGTCCATGAAATCTGGGGCTCTGCATTCTTCTGGGATGGACACAGGCCCTTTTGGGGGTGATGGGGGGGGGAGTGTGCGCTGAACTTGTCCCCCAGGATGTGGGCAATATGAGTTGGTTCAGTGTATTTCTTGCCATTTTTCAGTAGCTGACAGCATATTTGGAAGTTGCCACCTAAATGTTTGGTATAACTAACAAAGGCTTTGTGGTTGTTATTCTTACATTCCTTGGCAATTTGTCTTTAGAAACTGGCTTTGGATTCTTTTATGAGCAATCATTGTGTCTTCCTAATAATGATCAGTGATGCCTTTCCTTTTGTGAAGTTTGCTCTTTCATGTGTTTGTTTGCTCCTTCTGTTGTATAGCTTATTTATGGGCAACGACCACCAGATTGGTTTCTTATTTTTGGAGGATTGCATCTTGGTTTTATTTGGGATGTCTTGATCCATGCATCTCTGTAGATGCTCATAGAATGCACTTGTAAATGATTCGGCAGATTGTATAGCATTATCCTATAGCAAGGCGGCTTTGGAACTTTCCACTTTGGTCTTGGGAAGTGTGCAGTTTGCTTTTGAAAATGTCTTCACAGTGGTTTCCTTGACTGGGGGGGGGGGATGTGGATGTCCAGTGTGATTACTTTATGATCTGATATTACCAGCGATGGGTTTATCTCTGTTGTGGAACACTGGTACCCTATATTGGTGATGATCAGGTCCAGTATGTTGTCACCTCTAGTGGGCGTGGTGACCAGCTGTTTTAGGGCATTTGAGTTTTTAAACTCTAGGAAAAATTGGGCAAAGGACGTTGTACACGAGTAATTCTCCCACTCAATGTTTGGGTAGTTGTAATCTCCTTATATAATGGTGTTTGATAGGACCTTTATATTTTCCACTGTTCTCAGGAATACTGAGTGAGGTTCCTGAGACAAGGTAGGTGATCTGTAGCAGGCTACAATCTGATAAGTAGCTTTGGCCAATGTTAGTTGCACTTGCATGGTCTCCAAGGCCTCATGCTGTGCCACTAACCTGAAGGTGTGGGTATCCATAAGGTAAATGGATATACCCCTTCCTTTTCTATTTCACTCGTTGTTTTGGGGCCGAAGATCAGAAGGATTGTGAGTGTTTTACGTGGAGCATGTCCAACAGCTCTGTGTTTGACATAGCTTTGTATGTTAGGCAAAGATCACCTCTGAGTAGGCGATATGCGAGAGAGTACAGCTGGAGCATTTTGAGATGGTCTGTGTATGGCATGTATTTCAGGCCGCTAATGCTCTTTGTGAGGTATTGCTGCAGGCTTTCCAGTTGTTGTAGATGTCTTGTGAGGTACATAGCAAAAGGGGCCTTGTACTCTATTATGGATCTAGTGAGTGATGAGTTGAGGGGAACAATGTCCTCTTCTATTCTGCATGAGACACCTTTTGTGATGAGGTGTGCCACATAGAAGGATTTCCTGACTACTGTGGGGATGTGATTATCACAGGTGTGTCCACTGTCCACCTGTGACCCAAGGTCTCCTATCACACTTTCAGTGTTAAGTATACTACCGCCTATGTTGTAGTTCATGGCTACAGAGTTTTTACCAAAGGAGATGACAATGCACTTTTTGGCATTGAGCTTGAGGCCATGGCTTTGACACCAGCCATCTGTCTCAGTGAGGCCCTTTTGTAGGATGTCCACATCTTTACTATTTACAATTATGGCTCCTAGTTTGCAGTCATCTGGAAACTTCATTAGCCACAGACCTTCCATGTTAAAGTTTACTTCAGGGAAATAGATACAAAACAGGACAGGACTGGACCCTGTGGTACTGCACTCGTCACTGGTCCAAAGTCATACTTGGAGTCTGCAACTTTCACAGTGTGTGTTCTGTCAGTAAGCCAGTTGGCAACCCATCTTGTGACATAGCAATTTATACCTAGTTTAGTGGGTTTATCTATAATTCCAGAGTGTGGGATGGTGTTGAAAGCTGTGGCAAGATCTACATAGGCTGTGCGAACCACCTTACCCTTGTCTACGGTTCTGGTGACTGCTTCAATATCATCTATCAGGTTTAGGAGACATGATCTGCATTTTACAAACCCAACATGGTTGTGGTCCAGAGTTTGGAGATTACCAATGTCTTTTTTATAAGTTGTATGATGATACATTCCAGGGCCTTGAAGGGCAGGCTCATCAGGCTAATGGGGCACTAGTTCCTGGGGTCCGTGGTGTCTCCACCATTGTGTAGTGGGATAACCGTCACTGTGCACCATTCAGCAGGCACAAAGCCTGAGGTGAGGCTATGACTGAACATGGTACATCAGTGTGGTGCCTGTTCATTCTGTAGTTTGTGTAGAACACAGCCTGAGAAGTTATCTGGTCCCATGGATGCTGTGATACTGGCTTTGGAGAGTGTTTTTTACCTGTGCAGCCGTGATGACAGCAACTTTGCAGTCTTCCATTATAGAGATGTGCTCTTTCATGGGTAAGAGAGGGGTAAAGTAAACACTGATCCTATCTGCCAGGATGTTGGCAATATCAGTTGGGTCTGTATATTTAGTGCCATTGAGCTGTAACTCAGAGCAGATCTGAGTGTTTCCATGACATGGACGTGTCTGTTGGGCAGAGATTTCCTGAGTAGACAGTATGCAACAGAGTACAGATTGAGTTAAATTCAATCTTGTTGCATGTGGCAACTGTTTGAGGCCAGTAATCCTCTTGTTGAGGTACTTCAATGGTCTTTCCAGCTGCTGAAGGTGCCTAGTCAGATTCATCGCAAGTGTGGTGTGGTACTCTCTGACGGGTCTGATGACTGATGAGTAGAGGGAAGCTCCTTTGACCTACATGCAAAGACCTTGGCAGTTTGTGGGAACACATAGCTTGATTTTCTGACCTCTTTGTGAATGTATTTCTGGAAGTAGAGATGACTATCCACATTTGTCCATAGATCCCCTATTATCACCTCCATATTTAGGGTGTTGGCACCTATGTGGTATTTGTATGACCGTAGCTTGAGGCCATAATTCTGACACCACATCTGTCTGACTGAGACCCTGTTTAAGGATGTCTCTGTTGTCCCAAACATCGATTATGACAACTTTTTGGCAGTCATCCACAAACTTTGCTAAACATAGTCCTCGTGTGTTTGACTGTATTTCTGAAAAGTATACACCGGACAGGAGGGGTCCCAGGACTGAGCCATGGGGGACAGCAATTGTTACCAGCTTGTACAGGAGACCACAATTCTTACCTTGTGTGATCTGTCTGTGCCCCAGTTGGCAATCCATCAGATGGCAGACATATTTATGCACAGGTTGTTGATTTTGTGGATACGACATGTGTCTGGGATGTTGGCAATGGGCTTTTCAAGGTCTGTGTGGGACATGTGTAGCTCATTTCATTGATGTATGTCCTGGGTGACTGCCTTGAAAACAGTCTAGCAGGTTTGGGAACCATGATCTGCCCATGACCAAACCGAAATTGGTAGGGTTAGGTGTTTGTAGGCTCCCAATAGTGCTGTTTATGAGTTCCATCATGATGGACTCCATGGCCTTGGAGATCAGGCTTAATAGGCTTATAAGACAATAGTTCCCATGGTCTGTTGTGCACCAACACTTGTGGAGTGTGCCAAACATTGCTGTAACACATTCAGCAGTTTCTTATCCTGTACAGAGGGTGAGGCTCAACAGACTGCTCAGGTGCAGGGTCTGTTTGTTCTGGAGTTCACTTATGACACAGCTAGGGAAACAATGTAATCCCATAGACGCCATGTTTTCAGGTTTGGAAGGAGCTGTTTACCCATTCTATATGTGATATCTGTGCTTTCACAATCTCCAGGCATGATGATAGGGCCTTTTGTCTGTGAGAGGGGGTATGTATGTATAAGCCTGTCTGACAGGATGTAGGCAATGTCAGTCATTTACAGTTTGCACTGACTCAGGACATATATGAGTGTACATTGCTATTTATGACATAGCGGATGGAAGCGTCATGGTTCTCTATGGACTCCTTCACAGATTATTTTGCCAGAACATGGATTGGATAATATTTGGAGTGCACATTGTTTATTGATGATACTGATTGCAGGTTTATTGATCTTCTTTGCTTTTTCACTTTCTGTGAAAAACTTAAGTACTTGTGGTACATAGTTTGATTATGACAGGGTTCCAATATATTATATGTGTCTGTTTTCATATAACTGTGTGCACAAGGCAGGATTGGTGAATAGTGACAGGTTCCTGGGGTAGAACATGCAACTGCCAGATATGTGTGGCCCACTGCTGTACTCAGACATGGCCTAAGTGTGTGAGCATGCCCAGTATGACCTTTCAGTATGTTGTTGCCTGATATTTGCTTCGTTTATTTAAGTGTGTGAGCAGGCCCAGTATGACCTTTCAGTGTGTTGCTGAATGAAATCCACTACATTTGTTGAAGTGTGTGAGCACGCCAGGTATTGACATTTATACTATATGTGTGTGGAAAATCAAGTTGTATTTTTACTGCAGGGCTCACCTTTGTGTCATAAATCAACAGGGATCATGCTGTGCCTGCAGGGCTTCCATGAGACACTTTGCATAGACTTATCAACATTTCTACATACAGGGGGGGGGGCAGCTATTCTTTGTACATTTCTACCCGGGGGCACACCTGTTTGTTACTGTGGGTGTACATAGGATGAGGGGTTCACCTGACACTTATACACATTTGCTAGGCCTGCAGTGCTATGTATGGTACACCATTTCAGTCTGTACTGTTGCCTATCGTACTGGCTTGAGGCATACTACTGTACTACAGATCTTAGCGTCCAATGTTACGTATATTAGATTGCGACTTCATAGCCTACACAACCCACATCACACCGCCTGGCCTGCTGTTCTCTGTCTGCATAGGCCTGTGGGGGAGGTTACCCATATGCCTCTTTAGGGGCATGATACAGCATTTCTTTGTGTTTGCATTAGTGTACAATTGTCCTGCTGTGTCTGTGCCAGTGAAATGCTGTCATGGCTTAGTGGTTCAGTACTGTGACTATAGTGCACAGTATCCTGGGTTCGAGCACTATTACTGCTTTTTATTTTCATGCTGGGCAGACCAGACTGCTTAAGGAACAGTAAAGCAAATATAAGCATGTTTACCTGACTTTGCAAAACTTTGCCCGACTTTGCCAGACCTTGCCCAACATTGCTCAGCATTGCCCGACGTTGCACTAGTTAGCGTGGGCAATTTTGTTTACATATACTAAATAGTGGTAAAAGCTGCTTAGCACTGCTTTATATTGCTTAAAACATGGCAATCATGCCTCAGGCAGTGCTGCAGGGCTGCCTATGTCGGATGCACATAGTACACTCCCTATACATGTTTGAAAACAGGTAGTGTCAACGTAGGCATCCCTTTTATTTTATGTGCGTGTCAGAGAGAGGTATCATTTCCAGGGTTCCTACTGAGCCAGTGTATGTGCATGCATTGCCTCTTTGCCAAGGCCAAGGCATACTGGGCACACCTCCTTCTGCCTACTGGGGCAGGCTCAGGTTGTTCCTCCTCCGAGTCACACTCTGCCTGTGATGGCCTTGGTAATGGTGGGGGGCTGTTTGGCCCTGCCCCATGCTGTTCCTGCTGCAGCTGTTTTCGCAGGATCATATTGTGTAGCATGGCACATACCATGACAATTTGGGTACATGTAGTTGGTTAGTACTGCAAGGTTCCACTAGATGTGTCCAGGCTCCAGAACCGTGACTTGAGCATCCCAAACACATGCTCGATTACATTTTGTGTTTGTGCTTGTGCCTCATTATGGAGTTCTTGTTCAGGTGTGTGTGCATTTCTGATGGGTGTCATCAGCCACGGCTCCAGTGCGTATCCAGCATCCCCCACTAGGTGACCGTCAGGGATGTCCCCATTGGCAAATGTCTGGTACAGCTGCGTCAGATGCCAGATATGGGAATCGTGGTAGCTTCCAGGGCAGCCAGCACACACATTCAGTATTATGCCCTGGGAATCACACACGGCCTGGCAGTTGATGGAGGGGAAGCCCTTGCAGTTGATGTAGGCCCTACCCTGCTGACCGGCTGGTGCTTTGATGTGTATGTGCGTGCAGTCAATTGCACCCACTACCTCAGGGTATTCCGCTATTTGCTGGAAGAGATGCATATTGCTGGCCAGTGCCTCATGGGCATTGGGGAAATATACATGATCACCGACATGTGCTGACATGGCATTCAGGAACTGGTGCAGTACCCTGGATGCTGATGCCTGTGAAATCCCCATCATATCACCAGTTGGTCTCTGGAAGGTACCTGTTGCTAGTATTCTTAGGCCAACACATACCTTGGTTTTCACTGGGATGGGTTCCCCTCTGTTGGTTCTGTGTGTGAGGCGTGGCCTGCACAGCTCAACAATTTGCTGCAGGAGGTCTCTGTCCACTCTATAGCGCTCCACTATCTCCAGCTCATGTAGCCCCTGGTAGGTTACCCTGGGTCTGTACACTCTTCTCCGTCTCCTCACTGTGGGTTGCTCAGCAGCATTCGCAATGGCACCACCCTCAGCATGTTGCACATGTTGGCTTATAATAGCATTGGCAGCCCCTAACATTTTTTTGTCTGAGTTAAGCTTTTTAAGTTTTCACTCTTTGTATACTGCAGTGTTGCAGTGTTTTTGAGAAAAACATGGGGGAATGTTGTTTGCAGAGTTTTAAGTGCTGGGCTGGGCTGGGCTAGTGTACTGCCTGTGTAATTGGTTGATTCTGATTTATTTCACCTGGCAGCTCTGCTAGTTCTCCTTGGTTAACTTCCTACTACTTCATTTCCTTCCTTTTCCCGTTCTGTTTCCACAAGGAGCAGCGCCGCGCAAACAAGCACAAACACGAGCGCACACACATGCATACAGGCTTACACAGGCATACACAGGCTTAGGTGGGTGCACATCCACGCACACATGCTTAGACAGGCTTACACAGGCTTAGATGGGTGGACACGTGCGCACACAGGCTTAGACAGGTTTACAGGCACTCACACACGCGCACACGGTGTAAGCACGTTTGCAAGAAATTTCAGTGATATCCATGGCGTACACCTTCGGTTTCTGGGTTTCAGCTAGGACAACTGTAGACACGCCTCTTCCAATCCTGAGTAACTCACAGCAAACACAAGCCACTCTGCTCCAATAAGCTTACAGTCTTTCATACATACCCCCTCATGATGTCACCTATCTTCTACTCTTCGACTCCCTTACTCCAACACTTACACTCTATGGACATGGCTCACATGCCAGGGAAAATTGGGATTCACTATCCTTATCCTCATGTGCATAGGATTGCCTACTAATACTTGGTTACATCTCTCAAGCTGGTTACATCTCTCAAACTGAGCTTCCCCCCTTAGCAACCACTACTCAGTAGCCATGTTGTCTTCAGCCTGCCATTCACCTGCATGGCAGAATATTATTTTTAATAAGAATGCCTATTTTTGCCTAGTTTTTATTTATTTTCTGGTTTTTAAAGCGCCACACGTTTGCGCGGCGCTGCGCTACGCTTAAACATCGGAGATTGGGAAAAAAATTAGATTTTTATTAATTTTCACACGATAAAAATGCCAATGGCCTTATATTTGGCCATTGGCATGCTTCCTCAACTGGATGCATCCTTTATTTGTAGCTGTCATAAGTCCGTTTTGCTATTTGCAGAACGGTACTCCGTTACCAATGGAGTACGTTTCTGCAAATAACTCTACTCTTCCACGGACAGGTTAGTGTTTCCTGGATCGTAAATTTACCTCATTTGCATAGCTTTCAGCAGCAAATGAGGTAATTTTCATAACATAACACTATCCGTGCAAGAGTAGTTTTAGGAACTCTCATGCACGCCCCTACCGGCTATTGCTGAATCGCTCGGCAGACATATTGCCTGTCTGCAGTCTTACTCTACTCTTAGACTCCATGCAAGCCTTCGTGAATCTGGCCCATAAAAAAATAAATAAATAAATAAATAAAAAAGTGAACGCCACTGCCCTTAAAAGTAAAGTTTCACACATAGAGTAGTACCTGGTTGACTCTGCCAGGAAAAAAATAAAGTATCCGGTTGGCATTGGGCCACTGGCCCACTCAACATCCCCAAAAAACACACAGATGTGACACACATACCACAGCCTTGTTTCTCCTCTCGCTCTCTCCTTGCAATTAAAGCACGGGAAGAGAATGCGAGAGTAACAGGACTAATCAGCAGCCCACGTCACGTATTATGTGACAGACTGCTGACTTCACAGTCCCTTCAACTGCCACCGCCCACAGTCCTATGACATGAGCTGCCCACTGTGGCTGTCACTAACTGACATGACCTAAAGCCAGCCATTTTTGCCTTTTTAGGCAATGCCTGCCAGACGGAGGACACAACACAGAAAAGAAGGACATGTCTTCCTTTTGCCAGACATCTGGTAACCCTAGGCGTTTTTTGTTTCATTCGTACCAATGTTATAATAATCTACCAACATTATTATGACATTGGTAGGAATGAAACAAAAAATGCCCTAGTTGCACATATTGGCTTGCACCCAGGACACAGTTTCAGGTTCACTATCATTGAGCAAGTCACTTTGGGTGAGATGGGGGGATCCCTGAATGAATATCTAGAACTGAAGTAGCTCAGATGGCAGATGAGAACTAATGCCTCTGAAGCACCAGGACTCAACAGTACAATTTCTATTAGTTCTATTTTAAAACTTAAAGCAGAAGTTTATATGTAAGTGTTTATATAGGATGATGTCATGTAGCATTCTTAAGTAGTTATTTGTATTTATGTATGAGTTCACTTTTTGTATAAAGGAAGTGATGTCATTTTATGTGATTATGACAATGTATAAAAGGTGAGGTTTTCATTACAATGGTATTCTGATGAAGTTTCTATTGTGAGACGAAAGCACTCAATCAATAAATCAGTTGTGGATCTTACTGGCTTCTATCTGACTTTTTATATCCTTTTGAACAATGTCATAGAGGTGCTCTGCTTCAAATGAATTAGCAGCCTATTCCAAAGATGCGGCAGTCACTGGGAGACAAGTCTGTCTCTCCAGCACATCCTATTCAAGTCACAGGCCAGATTTAGGTTCCTTGGAATGGGTAGCTCTAGTCCCGTTTGATTTATGGATATGCAGCAAATTTATTAGGTTTGGGTCAAAGATTGCTCTGTAAACCAGTCATAAGTCTACACAATACTGAGTATAGTGACAGGGACTTTACATGCCAAAAGGTCCATTATACTCAATTATGGGCCTGATTAGTGACTAGTATAGGGGGTTATAACTTCCTTTGCTCTAGAGGCGATGCCTTTGCTAATCAAGTGTGCTATGTAGAAAGCCTTCCTTACTACAATAGACACATGGTGGCCAAAGGTAAGATCGCAGTCTACTTGTGATCTCAGATCTCTTACCACTTCTCAGGTACATAGAGTATTGTTGTTAATCTGATAGTGTGAAGGGACATTGTTTTTACTGAAGGGAGTGATGGTGCATTTCTTTGCATTCAGTTAAGACCGTGACTAAGACACCAGTCATTTGTCTGCGTAAGGCCCTCCTGAAGTATATTGACATCATTTGGGGATTCATTAAATGCACCCAGTTTGCAGTCATCCACAAACTTGATCAGCCACAGCCCCTTAGTTTTGGCCTGAACTTCTGAGAAGTATACACCAAACAGTAGGGAGCCCAGCACTGACCCTTGTGCCACCTCACTGGTGGCAGGTCTGCTGCTGGATGTGGAGTCACCCACTTTGATAATGTTGATATGGCAACCCATCTTAAACAAAGGGGTTTATATTCAGTTTGCTAAGTTTATCAATAATGCCTGAGTGTGGGATTGTGTCAAAGGCCTTTCCCAAGTCAAGGTATGCTGTGTGAACAGATTTGCCCTCGTCATTGGTCCTGGTCACATTTTTGAAGAAATCCACCAGGATTAATAGGCAGGATCTGCCCTTGATGAAGCCAAATTACATCGGATCCAGTGTTTGAAGGTCATCTATGTCTTTATTTATGTGGTCCATGATGATCGGGCGCTAGAATCCGCCACATAATACAAGCACTCGGGTCACTCCATGGCAAGTACAAATATGACACAGTCATTGTCCATGCTGGTGTGAACGACCTGAGACGTACCTCCCTGGACTACATGAAAAAAGACATAGAGGAGCTCTCTGATTATGTAGCCCAGGCAGGTATGACCCTAACCCTGAGCAGTATCCTTCCTTCACCAAGAATGATGCCACAATATAGAGACAAGATGATCAGCTTTAACAATTGGCTTAATGTCTGGTGTCATTCAAAGGGGATCCAGTGTCTGTCTGCCTGGGATGACATGCTTGACAAACCGCTGCCGCAAGGGCGGCTTGCACCTGTCACCCTGGGATTCCGGATATTGGCTAAGGCTCTTGCCACCCCATAGTGCCTTTTTAGGCAAGGCTCAAATTCTAAACCTACCACCCTAGAAACAAAAATGGGAAGAAACTGAGGGTAATGCTGCTCAATGCCAGAAGTCTAAATCTCAAAATGCACGCACTCGAGGCCCTTCTCAGTATGGAGAACATCGATGTCTGTGCTGTAACTGAAACCTGGTTCAAGGCTCCTGAGAGCACCCCGGCACTATTAGGTTTTACCTCATATCATGCGTTCGGCCCCAAAACCGGACCACACCACAAAGGAGGGTGTATCCATATTCATAAAGGATACTCACACCTCCAGGTTGGTAGCAACGCGCGAAGCTTTGGAAACCATCCAGGTGCAACTAACCATAGGCAAAACTGCTCTACAAATTGTAGCATGCTACAGGCCACCCTCTCAAACTCAGGAACCCCACACAGCCTTCCTGAAGACACTGGAGGGTATAAATGTATCTCCAAACACCATCATATTGGGTGACTTCAACTACCCGAATATAGACTGGGAACATTACTCAAGCCCTAACTTTCTAGCCCAACGGTTCCTGGAGTTCATAAATTCAAATGCCATGGAACAGCTAGTCACTGTTCCCGCGAGAGGAGAAAATATACTAGATCTCATTGTCACAAACATGGGGACAAAATGCTCCACACCGAAGTATATCCCTCATTGGTGAGATCTGATCATAAACTAATCTCACTGGAAATCCACATCCGCCCCACCCCAAGCAAAAGACCATAGTGAAGAACTTCTCTAAAGCAAACTTCACACTACTCAAGACTGGTGTGGTATCCTTCAAGGCCTCTGAGCCAGAGGAAACCACAACCCAAACTCGGAAGCCCTTACAAATGCCTTCTATGAACACCTCCAGGACTGCATGGATCAGGCAATCCCAAATAAAACCAAGACTCTTTCCACAAAGGGCAAGCGTCCAGTCTGGTGGACCCCAGCCATTAACAAACTTTACAATAAGAGGAGAAAGCTATTACATGATAGAACAAAATCCATAAAAGGGAAGTCACCCCTGATCATTATTAGTAAAAAATACGAGCACTCATAAAATCAACTAAGGCCAATTTTGAGAGAAAAATTGCCATGGATTCAAAGGACAATCATAAGGCCTTTTTCAGCTATGTTAGGAACCTGGGTGGAAACTCCCAGATATGCTCAGAATTAGTCCAAAATGATACAAAAATCACTGAACCCACAGACATTGCCAACATACTGGCAGACAGGTTCAGTGCAAACTTCACCCCTCTCCCCTAAAGGAGAGATAACTATCCCAGCCGAGTGTAGCCTCCCAGACATCTCAAATGCGAGGTGAAAGCTGCTCTCTCTAAAGCTAAAAACACAGCATCAATGGGACGGATGGTGTCCCCGGCTGTGTGCTACAGA